>NC_056745.1:1325393461-1325525961 GCF_019279795.1 Protopterus annectens | reverse complement strand
GTCAGACGTACCAGGTTAGAACATACCTATAGCCGTGCATAGTACAGAACTATATGTATCTGCACAAATAAAAGCTTAGTCTAGTAGCAGTCCAGTTGCTTATGCTACTTCACATAGCATTTAGAAATGTCATATATACAATAACTGTTACATGCAACTATTAGAGAAATGTAGAATATAATATTGTCCTGTAATCAGAACATTTGCTATATCTTGATTATTTCCACATGACACATGCGCCTAAGGAGGGACTGTGCCACGCAAAGTGGGACAGATGTTAATCCTAAAGTCTCACCTTGGCCAATTTAAAAGGTGGCAAACCTACAATAGGTATGCGGTAGCATGATCCGGCAGATGGATGTGGGTCTCAAAACACATTTACTTGTCTTCATTGCAGAGTATCGGTTCCCATGTATCAGCCCGATGGGAGCAGATTGTATGAGGAACACGCATATAATATGATTAACTTACTGGACAGCCCGCCGATTCCGTACGGTCGAGCGCCATGCCGTCGCCTAATGGTCAGCCATACCTGATATTGTAGTCATGTTGTCCGATGTAATAGGCATCAGAAGGGATTGCGCCCACCCAGTGTGAGTGACACATGCAAGCACCAATGTTGGTGCATGTGCAAGTGAGGGAGTGAGCGGGTGTAAGTGTGTTTGGCTACCAGTATGCGAGTATTGCACTGGTAAAGAAATGTGGAGTCTAACCAAGTGTAAGAAGCTGTAACCAGAGGTCAGCAGTGCTTAACACCACACAAACCCATGCACAACCACTCCCAGCTGCTTCAATGTGCCTTAATCACTCTGTATCCAATGGGCTTGTTCTGGCCACAAACAAATAACCGTCCTTTGCAAGTGTTGGTAGCAACACCCTGCGCACACAGCTAATGTGAATTATCAATGCACCATGGCAAATATACAGACAATAGACAGTACCACACACATACCATATAGCACAGTCATCCAACAGTATAGCAATGTAGCGGCAGATATGTCCGGACCACTAGTGTTTGCAGACCTGGCCATCTTGTATTTACGTGTGTGAGCATGCCCAGTATGACCATTCCGCATGTTGTTGACTGACATTGCCATCATACCTTCATGTGTTTGAGCATGCCCAGTATGGCCAACTGTATCGCATGTGTTACATGTACAGGTAGTCAGTACTGTGGTTCTGACCTCTACGTTGTACATTGACAGGTGGCATGCTGTGTATACAGGGTATCTACCAGTCATGTGGCATTGACTGTTGCAACATTTCTGCACAGCGTGGGGGGACATCTGACTGTATCCACATTCCTACACAGCACCAGGGGGGGTGCACCTGGCTGTTGCTCTATGTGTACGTTGGAAGGGGGGCACACCTGACACTTGTACACTTTTGCTACTACTGTACTGGTATGTCAGGTACACCATTTCAGTGTGTAGACCTACCTATTGTGCTGGCTAGAAGCATACCAGTGTACTCCAGATCTTAGCTTTAATTACCAACATATTAGTTTCAGACGTCCTAGCCTTCACAACCTACATCCAAATGCCTGGCCTGCTATAGTCTGTCTGTGTGAGTCTGTGGGGGTCATCCATTGGGCATATTCAGAGGCCATAGTACAGCATTTGTCTGTGTTGGTCTACGGCTGTCCAGCTGGTTGAGACTTGTGTGGGCTGTATGGACACACATGATGCACAGCCCATTACCCACAGTGGGTTATGACACCCTGTGTACTACTGGCTACTGTGGTGACCTCGGTATGTGCTATAGATGTCATGGTGCCACTATGGATGTCTACTGTCTACTACCTTAGCATTCAGCCACCAAATCCCCTTGCATGCTTACATGCATACCATAGCTACAGGTAACAACACATTCTAATACAACTGCCAATTGGTAGGTTGATTGACTTACCTTGAGGGTGTGCCAAACCTGAGGATGGTGCTGGAGGGCTAGCTATGTCAGATGCACATAGTGCACTTCCTATACATGGCTGAGTACAGGTAGTGTCATGTTTGGCATTCCTTTTACTGTCTGTGCGAGTCAGAGAGGGTGACATTCCCTGGTTACCTACTGTGTCAGTGCATATGCTATGCATTGCTTTTTTGCCAAGGCCAGGTCATACTGGGCACGCCTCCTTCTACCTAATGGGTTGGGCTCAGGTTGTTCCTTCTCCGAGTCACTCTGTGCCTGTACAGGCCTTGGCATTGGTGGGGGGCTGTGTGGCCCTGCCCCATGCTGTTCCTGCTGCAGCTGTTTCCGCAGGATCATATTGTGTAGCATAGCACATACCATAACAATTTGGGTGCGTGTAGCTGATGAATAATGCAAGGCTCCACCGGATGTGTCCAGACACTGGAACCATCACCTGAGCATCCCAAACACACGCTCTATTATATGTCTGGTCTGTGAGTGTGCCTCATTATGGTGTAGTTGTTCAGGTGTGTGTGCATTTCTGATGGGTGTCATCAGGCATAGCTCCAGTGGGTACCCAGCATCCCCCACTAGGGGATGTCCATATTGGCAAAGCTGTGGTACAGCTGCGTCAGATGCCATATATCAGAATCGTCATAGCTTCCAGGGCAGCCAGCACACACATTCAGTATAATGCCCTGGGCATCGCATATGACCTGGCAGTTGATGGAGGGGATGCCCCTGCAGTTAATGTAGGACCTACCCTGATCACTGGGTGGTGCTTTGATGCATACGTGAGTGCAGGCTATAGCACCCACTACCCCAGGGTAATCTGCCATTTGGTGGAAGAAACGCATATTGCTGGTCAACACCTCACGTGTGTTGATGAAATGTACGTGCTCACTGGCATGTGGTGACATGACATCCAGGAACTGGTGGAATACCCTGGATGCAGATGCCTGTGACATCCCCATGATATCCCCAGTTGTGCTTTGGGAAGTACCTGTGGCTAGTATACCTAGGCATCCACTGGGATGGGTTCCCCTTGGTCGGTTCAATGCGTCAGGTGAGGCTGGCACAGCTCAACAATCTGCTGTAGGAGGTCTCTGTCCACCCCATAGCACTCCACTATCTCCAGCTCATGTTGCCCCTGGTAGGTTACACTGGGTCTGTACAGTCTTCTCTGTCACCTCACTGAGGGTTGTTCGGCAGCATTCACATCCTCACCACCCTCAGCTTCCTGCACATATTGGTCTATGTTGCCTGCTGCAGCCCTTCTCATTTCGTTGGATCATTTGGTAAAATTTCCCCGCATGCATACACCAGTGGTGTAGAGTGTGGAAAAACCCGAGGGGATGGTGCTTGCTCACTTTATCGTAGTGTTCTGGGCCAGGCTGGTCTGCTGGACCTGTAATCTGCTGATTGTGATAACTATCACCTGTTTGCCAGCTTGTTCACCCTGACTACTCTCCTACTGCTGTTGTCCCTCCCAATTACACTAGGCAGGTATAGACACACCCCTAACTTAGGCGTGCTAAGCCAGGAGCAATCCCGAGACACAGGGCTCCAATCTACGTACAGTATGCCTGACACCCCCCATGCTTTCACCTATATTCAAGTCCTGCACCCAGCTATCTATACACATACACTCTTGGGACCTGCATCACACCCTGAGGATAAACGGAATTCACTATTTTCCACCTCATTTGCATGGTATTGTCTTCTAATGCATAGTTACATGACCCATACTGAGCGTCCCAAAAAATAACCACCGAGTACTGTCATGCAGACCCGCACACAACTGGTTAAAAGCACATTACTATCACCATATTCAATGTCCCTTGTTCTTCCCAGCAACAAAACAACTGGCCTCTGCATGGCTCGAAACCAGGACCCTGCACATCACAGGTGATATGCTTTACCACTAAGCCATGTCAGGTATACATACATCTGAGGTTATCACATACAGGTCATCCAGCACAGGAATTCATCAGTATAGGACATGCATTCCATCATGTAGATTTATGTGTGCTAAAGTCTATATATATATATATATATATATATATATATATATATATAATATATACACACACACACACACACACACACACACACACACACACACACACACACATATACATATACACATATATGTAGATATAGAATATATATCTCAACAGTGGACCACGTGACACCAAAGCATTAGACAAGAATGAAAAGGAAACCACATGCGCCTCCTGCATTATGTACTGGTAGGGATTGTGCGCAGTCTAAAAGCATTATTCTGTCCCCAGGCAGATGGAGATACACACACACACACACACACACACACACACACACACACACACACACACACACACACACACACACAGACACACACACACACACACTTGGCATGGCTGGGATTAGAACACCAACCTAACTACCTTATTACACTACAGCATTATGTGGTTACAGAACACACTACCGAGATTACTGGGACACAACACTCCCAGAGGTGTACTTCTAGGTGGGTGACATCATCAGCAATGGCAAAGTCGGCAATAGGGATTGTATTGAGTGTGAACAGTCGAAAAGCATTACTCTGTCCTCAGACAGGTGGAGGCAAACACACACCAGTGGTGGGATCAGGACAACTGCCTATCTATGGACGACTATTACAATACTACATAGATACGAGCCACGCCACAGACACTACACCTTTCAAGACTGTCAATATGACCTTCTAGGAATGCAGACATTGACATGGATGCTGGCAGTTACATTGTACATACCTGTGAACCTGTGTGTTCAATGTAGGAATCCATCCTGAAGTGGGGTATGGCCATCTGTTGACTGGATGACTACTATCACTATACAGGGTTACAATGGCCATGCCCATACACATAGAGGCACATAACTGACACAAGGTGTCACTGGGCATGCTCACACACTTAGTAGCACACGGACGTTTGGAATGCACTATGTGTCCATCTACTGGACATGCTCACACACTTAGTAGCACAGGGCTGTTTTGTATGCACTCTGATTCTAAACACGGAAGGGTACAGTGGCCATGCTATTACAGTTAGACGTGAACAACACATTGTAATGGACTTTGGTGTTGATAGTTGTCATTGTTAGCAGGAACGCTGCACTACATATATCTAACACCAGTCTTCTACACAACGTTGGCTGATGTCCGTCACCTTAGATGTACCAATCTAAACCTGGCACACTACTACCACCCGTGGTGATGTCCTGCCAGGAGTGGCTACTTCACCCATATAGTGCCATTCATAGTCGAATGTCCTGAGACCAGGTTAACACTCTGACACCTAGAGGACAACTGCATTGTATGTGTATGCTAAACAGTGCTAGATGTGTAACGTTTGTAATCACAGCTGCCCAATGTAGATCCAACAATGGGGAATACTGACATCTGTGCAGTGAGGAACACCTGGCTGAAGGCTCAGTTGTGCACAATAGCACTACCACCGTATACCTCGGATACAGACATGTGGGCCATAACACAGGTACGGACCGCTCCAGGTGGTGGTGTCTCCACGTACATGAAGGACAGTCACATGTACTGACCAGTACACCCTCAAAAGGCATCACAGATGTTTCAAATGCAGATCACAGTGTAAAAAGCCACATTCTAGGATGTAGCCCTCAGACATCAGCATGTCCTTGGACCAGCAGCACACATCCATACATGTGGTAGAACATATAATAGTACAACACCATGTGACCCATGACCAGTGGACTGTACCTAGCTCAACAACAACTGTGCAGACTACCCATATACTGACACAGTTGCATCATGTGTTATGCAATGCAATGATACCACTGTTCGTAACCAGGTCAGCTGTACACATAACAGGGGCCCTGGGTCATATACAGCAGTAACAGATGACTGTTGCTGTACACCAGTAAACACCCTCATGTTTGGATATAACATGCATGACCTGCCATGGATATGTACATGCCACACACACACACACACACACACACACACACACACACACACACACACAACGCATATTTATATAGCATAGCTGTTGCTGTCCTTTGTGCAGACAGGTGGCTACAGCAATTACACACATGCACATGGAAGGTAGGTCCATGGCTGTTGAATGCTAACAGTATATAAGGTGTGATATCAATGTTGACTGAGTTAACATTCCCTCTGTACTGGTTACCTATGACAACTATCATATCATACAACAGTCCATGTGTCATGTATGTAATCACACATGTCCACCAATTGCAATGCCTACAAACATGGCTAAATGACAGTAATGTAGGACCTGCACATGTACATGCAGTGGTGTGCCTTCATTTACCATGTGTGTGCAGTAGCTGGTGTTTGCAGGTGACATGTATCTTACTACAACATGCAGTTGCAATGCAGCCCCATCATTGCCAACTGTATATGGTGATATACTGATGGTACGGTAAGATGTACATCAGGTATGGATGGATGTGTGGACATAACTAAGTGGTGGGCCATCTTTGCAGATGGATGTTTGCTGAGGACAGCTCACAGGTGTGTCACAAGCAGTCCTATAATAACATGTGAAAACACTAAGCTATGGTTCTGTTAATTGAAGGGGAACACATACAACCTACACAGAGGTCAGGGTGACACTGACTATAAATCACTTGACACCTATAACACTTAAGACCTCTCATGTGCATATATCAGCGCAATTGTCAAAGGTAGCGTTGGTACACATTGTAATGCGAGCAATACTGCTGCATGTCTGTCATACGTATCATAAGACAGCAGGTGTTTGATTCACAGTACTGTCATGTTTGTTTGCTTGTGTGTCCATATATGCCACGTATGGTGGGGAATACATCCTAATTGTTACTCACTCTCCTGTAAACTGTTGTAAAGATCTGTACATACTGCATTGTAGAAAGCAAGACATAGGCAGGGGTGGGGTGTGTATCACACACATGTGAGCTATCTGTATGTGCATGACATAGGTGCATTCAACTGTGGACTCCACAGTGTGTGTGTATGTGTATGTATGTATGGCTGTCTGGTCCGTAGAGTGAGGATGTATGTTACCATAGTGAACAGATAGGACCCCTAACCCCTCCAGGTGATGCACTCTACTACCCTGTTGATGCCGTTGACCTTAGGCATTACTGACTACCTGTACATGTGTATTCTCTGTGTCGCATCATGTGGGTGCACAGTACTGTAATGGTGATTGCCACTTAGGCAGGGGTCCTCACCTCAACACTGTCAAGTGTGTGTGTGTGTGTGTTACAGTGTCGTTGACCCCGTGAGTGTGGGCATGTTACTGTGTGTCTGAATACGTGTGCAAATACCTGTGTGTGTGTGTGTGTGTGTGTGTGTGTGTGTGTGTGTGTGTGTGTGTGTGTGTGTGTGTGTCTGTGTGTGTGTCTGTGTGTGTGTTCTTATCCTGTAATGTGAATGTGTATTACTGCTACACAGTGAGGCCTCAAGCTATCAACTGGCCTCTACCCTTGTCATCAGCTAGACTGCTATGTAAACTCCCCACCCCATGTAACTGTACCTGTGATGTCACCCGGTATGGATGTCACATCTCTAGCCACTGTAGCTTAGTACACAGCTCCCATGCTCCTGGATCAGTAGATGTGTAGACATCTTTGTAATGTCAGCCTTTCTAACAGTGAGGTTGAAACTACGAATAGCATGCTGGTATTGCCACACATACCTGTGAGTAGTCCACATTTACACATGGGAAACTAACTGCAAACACTGACAGTCAATGGCACATGCAATTAGACCTGAAGGATGGAAGCAGGATATCATGACCAACATGCTGAGAGTGTTGTTACCAAGACACATACTGTGAGCAGAAAAATAATGCATTCTAAACCTGTACTACATGGAATGTCTGCTGTCTGTCAACAGTACACAACAATTGTAATCTACACTTATCTCCCTGTTCTGTTCACCGTGTGCATCAGACCATATGAGCATGTCCCTGCACCAGTGGTGTGGATGACAGGGATGTGGCACAGGCATCATCATATGCACAGGGTGATAATGTTTGCCAGGGGCCTAGGCTGCACCAGTGGATGACATCATGTGTGTGGGTTAGGACCTGTGATCTAACTGGCTATGTGTGATTGTTTTGCATGTGTGTGTTGCGGTGCCCTATAGATGTTTCTGGTGTGTGCGTGTATGTGTGCACACAGTTCTGCCATGTGTCTGGCCTACAGAGGGATATTATAGTAGCTCCAGACTGTACAGACCAGGTTTTACAGCTCACGGTGTCTGGCCATGGCCACGTGACATGTGCCTGCCAGGGGTTGCACGGGCAGTACCAGGCAGAGGTGCAGATAGGGTACTGTCCGATGACACATGTCCACTAGAACTGTGTCCCTGTTGGGACCATCTAGGGCCACATGCATGTGGCCTGCTGTGTCCTGGTGTGGACAGCGCAGCACCAGCTGCACTACTGCTGCTACCACCACTATGGGAGCGGGGATGTGAGGTAGCTCATTCACTTAGACCTGCACCAGGTGACGTAGATGGCCTACGTCCATGTGCCCTACGCCTCACTCTTACCAGATGTTCCAGCGCAGTTTACACTCGTGGATTGTCATGCCATGGTCAAGGATTCCAACCATGTCACCCAATCATCTGTCCAAAACCTCAGCAATCTGCTGTTGAGCATTTGCCATTGCCTGGATGCTGTTGTTTAAAGAACAGATAGCAGCCCTCTGAAGCCTCTGCCCTTCTCTGCTCTGCCATTCAGTATGTGACTGTGCCACCATTACAGCCTGAAACATGTGTCTGGTGACACCAGCTGCTGTGCTGTGTCCTGCAGGGGCATGTTGGTCAGAGGTCCTCCTATGAGATGCACTGGCCACATGCCTGTGTGGCCCATCTCCAGTCATTTGCCTGACACCATGGTGTGAATACACAATTTCCATAGCCACCACACTTTTCTGTTCCAAGCTACCACATGCCAACTGTCCTTCCTCTATGGCCACTGGTGATGGGGTATGTATTGGTATGAGATCTCTGTGTGGGGATGAGGGGGGATATAGGTGGAATGGCAACAAATGGCACAGATTCAGCCCCTGACAACCCTGCCTGTGCCTCAAGCATATGTTCATCATCACTGCTAGATTCTGTGGCAACACTAACATCAGATGGACCACAGGAAGGTAACGCACCTACATCAACTGTGAGGGCAGACAAAGACTCTACATTACAATACAGACACACACAGACACACACCATGCATTTGATTTGACAGAAGGCATGCAACATGCATGTGATACAGCAGATGGCATGCAGCTCAGACAATAATTGTGGTAGTTATCATACACCCCTGGGTTGCACACAACAGCATGCATGTGTCATAGCAGAAGCCATGCATTTCACACAATCATGGTAGTAAGCATGCATCCCTGTATTACACCATGTGGACCAGCACAGGTTAACAGTACACATGGCTGATGTGTGGCATATGACCTTGACATTAACGTGTAGTATGACATGTAATCTGCTGACGTGTGAATTGACAGGCATACATGTTTAACACAATGGTGTCCTGTCACATATACAGTGGGGTAATGGTGTCACATTGCAGTGTTGTCTGTCTGCCCTACAGATGAAATGCACATTTAGCAGATGTGCATGACCATTGCAGGGTATTATGAGGCATCTGTATTTCTCTACAGTATGAAGTACAGACACAGTGCCATTGCATGGAATCATTAGGTGTCTCTATTGCTATACAGTGTGAATTACAGACACAATACATAGCCATGACTGTGTGCATACACAATACATATATACTGTGGACTGTGACTCACATCGCTGAGGTGTATACACACTAAACCATGATGTGGAATGTGTGACACAGGTCACCAAAGGCCATATGGATGGCACCCCTGCACATCTGCAAACATATTTTAGCTGCCTGGCAACCATGTCTACACATGGCAGACTTGTCAATACACCATGTTCCATATGACATTTGTGGACCACACACATGAGGTGCATGGCTGACAGTGATGTCCAACAGCAGCAAGGGAAATGTACTGTATCTGTGGCCTGATGTGGTTGTCTGTGTATGTATGTGGATGCTGTATAGGTGACTACTGTCATGCTGTGACACAGTCATGATGTTCAACACATCTTATGTGGTCGAATGATGTTACACCTCCACAAGCTGTGCACAGGCTTGTAGGATGTCCAGTGTTCCACATCTGCAATATAACCATTCAACAAAGGCTATAGTTGGACCATGTGTAGCCAATGTACAACAGGGTGTAGACACAAACACATCACATCTACTGTGGCCATCCTCCCTGGCCATGTGTGAACATGTGTTGGCCAAATGGTTGTGATGGCCGTCTATCTCACATGTCTATTTTGTCCCATATGACATACAGCAATAGATGTTATATACTCCACTGTTCACAGGGTTATGCAGACAAAGGGTTGTATGTTTGGTATCTGGGGTATGTTTTATGGGATAGTAAGACAATGTTGCAGCTGGCCCACTACATGTCATGGACATGTGAGATGGCACATCACAATGTGTGCACTCATAGCAGGGGCATAATCCACAATGTTGAATCCTGTGGGCTGCCCATACTTCAGCTCACTGTGTAGTACTGTTTGTGTACCCCACATGTGTAGTTCTGATGTGTAGTATATGTTCCTACATTGAACAACACCTCCACCGTTGTATGCACAGCTGTCCACACATCTAGTAATGACAGTTTCTGAGGTTTCATGTCAGTGTTAAACTTAGTTTTTAAGTATTGCACATGGGCAGCCATTGTGATGGATTGCATATGCAACCTGTATATTGTGACTAGACCATACATTATGTGTACATGTGTTAAATGGCCACATGGTGAATAGATCTGTGCATTAACATGCCTGATACTTATAACTGTCTCACCTGCAATGGTCTGGTGTCTTAGCGGAACGTCAGAGGTAACTATATAGGGGTGACACAGCAGTATGATCATTATCCACGCCTGTATGACAGCTACAGGGTGCAATGTGCATGTTAACACATTCACCAGTACAATAGGATATACTATGGAGTATGCATATGTGTGCATGCGCAGAGTAGCATACTATAGTATGTGGCATGTGTGTATACATGCCTTGCATATGATGTTACATTACATATTGTACAGTGACACATGCAACTATATGGGATATAATAGTTATATGTGCAGTAGTGACTTACCAGGCAACTCCAGGCTCAGTGGTTGAGAGACACCCATCTCCATGATGTCAGCTAAGGCTTGTGGATCCTGTTCTGCTGGTGTCACCAGGTTGGTCAGTAGCTCCTCGGTATGTGTGAGTGGGGGCTGGGTTGGTGGCCCACCACCTGTTGCACTTTGTTTCCTGGTGATTGCATTCACACACTGTTTTGCACGTCTGATTAGGTCCATGCAGTGTCTGTCCACCTGCTGGTATGTGCGGTTATGGCCACCCACATCATTAACCCTCCTGTGAAGTTCCTGCCACAGGTCATCTTGCTGCTGTGCATCCTGTGACACATGGCTAAACAGGACATCACAGTTGTCTTGGAGGTAAGGTATAAGGGCTTCATCCTCCAAGCATGTATAGGCTGGTAGCCTTGCTCGCGGCATACCTGGAAGACATAATGATGGAGACAGGTCACAGTATCTCAGAAATGCACAGAGATACAGCTGCACATACATGTGTATCACATTTTTTACATATAAATAGTTGTCTTTGCAAATCTTCATGACACTGACACCACTGACATGTTTGTGTCACACACATGTGACAGCCAGTGGGGATTGGATATTATCACCATATATGTGTGTCACCTGATTACATTGCTCATACTCCATGTGGATGCTGTCTTTATGTGGGCATGTCTGTTTGCCTGTACTGGTGTTCTTACCTATCAGCACATGCCTGGATGTGTCCACATTAATGCTGTTGACCTTGATGCTGTGTATATGAAACATATAAACACATACACTGCCTTAACGGACCTGACCTGTGACACTGCAGACATGCACATGGAAGGCTTTACATGCATGTGTTTTGTCATATACATCTACATGGCACTGCACAGCAGTTCAACATCCTGACATGTATTGCCTACATTGCACATGTGATACACATGGGACACTGGCTATCCTGATGGTATTTGCAGGAATGGTTATCAACTATAGCATGTGTGTTCAAGGTCATCTAGTAGTCTGTATGCCCTCAGCCATATATGAGCCTAGGATGTGAGGTTACCTAGCTGTAGCCAACAGCCATGTTTCCAGTGCCAGGTGAAGCAGTGCCACATAACTGATCCACACTGTTAATGATACCTCTATCATGCGGTCATCACACCATGTCTGACAGAGGTGAAATGTGCAGCTTTGCTGGAAAGGGGTTGCATAGTATGGCAGGAGTATGTAACATGTATGGCACAAGGATCTGTCCAGCATGTGGTGATCCTTGTACTAGGAAGGTGGTTATCAATGACGTATGTATTTGAGATCAGGATATGTATGTGTAGCATGTCCAACATCACAGTGTTGGACATGTTTTTATGCAGGGTAGGCATCATGCTATATAGTGGAGATGAGGAATGTGAAGGCTGGTGTCGGCCATCCAAACATGGCCAATACCCCTTAAAGGTGATATGTGATCCGATATAGGTCACTTGAGTGATGTGTATGGCTGAACAATGATCTGTATGCTCATGGATGGCACCCTGTCATGACTAGGTTTGCCACTTATGACAACCTAATGGGCTTGGTGATGTCACTAGCTCAGGGAGGTAAACTGCACAGCAGCATCCCTTACACACAGTGTCCATTAAGTTGACCACTGCCTAGGTGGTAGTTCATGGGAACAGGGTTATTAACCTAGTGGTGACAGTGCAATATGCAGCTGTCAAATTGTGCACATATGTCACACACCTCACCCACAAAGCCCCTGCTGTATGTTGTCCACAACATTGAGTCAGCTATTGCTCCTAGGTCATAGCCATTCACATACTTACATAGGCAGATACCTCCCGTTTGTCTGTGTGGTATGGGCTACAATGAGGGGGAGTACAATGAATTAACCCTGTTTTACTGTAGCTGGCACTGGTGTGATATGCACATATTAATCAGACACCTTCTGTAGTGTTGGTTCTGTCAACAGTCCACTGGCAGAACACTCCTGTGACATACAAATGTACATCTAGTATACTGAGTGTAGGTGGAACACAGTAAGGGTGATGATGTCCTATGACCTGTCACAGGTATGATATGCTGTGTGAAATCATCCATACTGTCATCTACATCTGTACTGCTAACAACATATATGTTGATTAAGGTTTGTGGCCTTTCATACCAGACTCAGCAGGGTAGTAGTGCAGTGTCTCCCATTATGAGTGGTGTCTCCACTTTGTGGGTTGTGATAATTGTTGGTGTGCACCATTCACTGTTTTCAAAGACTGACATGAAGCTATGTTTTACATGATGTGTATGTATAGAGCAAACTGTGTTGTCATATGTGTATGATACAACCAGGAATGTGGAAAGGTCCCATGCAGCCTGAGTGCACCTTGTACCATCATAGTTATGGTTACAGGGGCTCTGTAGTGTACATGAATATATGATTGTGCACCTGTTGGGGGGCAGTGTGTTTATGTTATCCAACACCCTATCTGTATTGCTTATTCATACTCAGCACTTGTTCAGGACATGTAAGCACTACATGAGCTACTGATTACTATAGCACTCAATCCTCCTCATTACCTACAGGTAAACACTGTTTGTACTTACATTTCCCGCTTGCTTAGAATAAAACAGCTCTTGTACACACTTTCCTCACTTATTTATTGGGAAATAGTTATATATTCAGGCATGTCCAAGTGTCAATTCCCAGTGTTCTCACCTGTCTGTATGATGAATATGGGCATCATGAGGCCATATAGAAATTGTCTCGTGTACACAGTCAATACTCCCCTCCTAACATCCAGCACAACAACCTGTGGGAGATGGACATATCTAGCCATTCTGGAGGTAAAGCTCTCTCTAACCCAGACTGAACCTGACAATCATGTGGGGAAGTTAAATGTTTGCACCACACCACACTAATACATAGTCTCACTAGATCTCCACCACCACAGGCCACACATAGTAAGACAACAACATTTACGGAGCCTCTCGATACTACTCTGTCTAGGCAACAGAGAACTCCATAGCAGAAATGCAGGCAGCCCCCATCCCCAACACAGCACCAATTACTTATAGCCCACAGACTCAGTGTGCCCATCAACCACAGCCAATAGGGTGAAATAACGTACCCAACACAGTAGTCATGAGTGACTCTATAGGCGGCCACACTGATGTCCCACTCACCAGGCTACACAAGGAGATAGTTACTGTCAGCTGCTTGTCGGGTAACAGGATCCGCAACATAACCTATGCACTCAGGTCACTCCTCAACAGTTACAATATGACTGTGTCATTGTCCATGTTAGTGTGAATGCCCTGAGATGTACATTCCTGGACTACATGTAAAGAGACATGGAATAGCTCTCTGATCTTGTAGCCCAGGCAGATATCACCCTAGCCCTGAGTCGCATTCTGCCATTGTCCAGACTGATAACGAAGTACAAGGACAAAATGATTTACTTCAACAATTGGCTATGCTTCTGGTGTCATTCCAAGGTATCTAGTATCTATCTGCTTTGAATGACATGGTCGACAGAACACGATGCTTTGGCACAGATAGCCTGCACATGTCGGCCCTGGGATTCTGGATAATGGCTAAGGCTCTTGCTGCTCCTATAGTGCCTGTTTTAGGCACGGTTCAAATAACATATTCACCACCATAACAGGAACAGGCAAGCAAAACCTGAGAGTAATGCTACTCAATGCTTGACGTCTTCATCTCAAATGCACTCACCCGAGGCACTCCTTGTAATGGACCACTTCAATATCTGTACAGTGACTGGGACCTGCTTCTAGGCTCCTGAGAGCACCCCTGCACTACCAGGCTATTACTCATACAACACGTTTCAATCATGTAACCAGGACCAGAACACCCACGGTGGAGGTGTGTCCATATTTCCTAAGGATATCCACACCTCCAGGCTAGTTGCTTAGCACAATGCATCAGAGGTTATCCAAGTGCAACTAACTCTGGCCATAACTGCTATACAAATTGTAGCTTGCTACAGATTCCCCACCAGACCCCACTGTTAATGGTCCTCTCTTCTTGGTGTACTGGAAAGTAGGGTTCAAACAGACACACTACTGATGTGCGACTGACACTACCCCACCATTAACTTGGATACCTATTCATGCACCGACACATTAGGCCAATGCTTTCTGGGATTCATAACCTTCAATCGCCTGGATCAACCTATACACACCACCACCAGGGGCAACAATATCCTAGACCTGGTCATTACCAACATGTGTGACTGGTGTTCCACATCTGGGGTTATCTCCTCGTTGGTCAGATCCGAACGTATGCTAATCAACCTTGTTATCCACATCCCGGCACCACACCCTTTATGGAAAACACAATACAATATTTCTACAAAGCCAACTTCAGGCTTCTTATGACAGCAGTAGTAAACATCATGACACCTGTGCAGATGGACAATATAGTTACAACCGCTGAATCATACACAACTGCACTTAATTAGCACTTACATGACTGCATGGGTCATGCTATCCCAAACAGAACCATGACGGTACCCACTAGAAAATGGAGGCCACTCTGGTGGTCCACTGCCATGGACATAATGTACAACAGAAGGAGGGGACTGTTAAAAAGTAGAGTACAATCCCATGAGTGGAGGAGCTCCCTGGTCAGCCTCAGTAAGATTCTGAGATCCCTTATCACATCCTCCAAAGCTAGCTACATAAACATAACCATGACTAATTCCAAGGACTACCACAAAGCGTTCTAGAGGTATGTCACTACTCTCGATGGCAATACCTACATCTGCTCTGACATACAGCAGTAAGGCATGAACATTACAGAACTGACTGATATTGGCAACATCCTGGCAGATAGGTTCAGTGCTAACCCCCCTCACACCCTAAAGGGCCCATATCTATACAGGAATGATGCAGAGTCCCGGCAATCACAACTACGCAGTTCAAAGCTGCAGTCTTTAAAGCCAGGAACACAGCATCCATGTGACTGTACAACATCCAAGGCTGCGATTTCCACAAACTTCAGAACGAACTGGCTCCCCACTTAGGCACCATATTCAATAATAGCCTTGCATCAGGCATTGTGGACCCTGAATGGCATACAACAACAGTTATCACACTCCACAAAGGTGGCGCCACAACGGACCAGGGGAACTATTGCCCTATATGCCAAACTAGACTGTTCTGCAAGGCTATGGGGCACATCATCATGGATCTCATTCACAGAGACATTGGTGGTCTCCAAACCTTTGATCCCGCCCAGTTTGAATTTGTTAGGGCCACACCATGCCTCCTAAACCTGGTGGAGTCCTTTGAGACAGTTACCAAGGCAGTAGATGAGGGTAAGGAGGTCCACACAGCATACCTTGACCTCTCAAAGGCTTTCAACACCATTCCCCATTCTGGTATTATCAACATACACATCCACCTGCACATTAACCCCTACGGCACGAGATGTTATGCAAAGTGGCTCACAGATAGAACCCACACAGTGATGGTAGCATACCCTAGGTCCTACTGTAAATCAGTTACAATTGGCATCCCCCAGGGCTCAGTCATAGGGCCCCTCATGTTCGGTATATGCTTCTCTGAGGTACAGGCTAGCACAGGAGGACTTACCCTGAAAAGGTTTGCAGATGACTGCAAACTAGGGGCCATGATTGATTCCCCAGCTGATACAGACACCCTCCATAAGGATGTCACTGGGACGGATACCTGGTGTCAATAACATGGCCTCAAGCTGCATGCCACAAGGTGCATAGACATCCCCTTTGGATTACACCAGTCACCCATGGACTATCACATAGGTGGTAGTCCCCTGCATACATAAGACGTAATAAGGGATCTTAGAACCCAAGTAGATAGCATTCACTCCTTTGATAACCATATTGGAAAGGTGGTGTGGATATCCTTCTCAGTGGCCCCCCCAATCTCTAATGGGTTTGTAGCCAGAACAAAGGCAGCCATTGAGCCTCTCTACCCATGACTTATGAAACACATTAAGGGGTACAACACCCCATTTGGGATGTACCTTACGAGACAACAGCAACAGCTTGAAATACCACAACATTGCCACACCAAGTGGAATACTGACCTCCGAAGGATGATGTATGCAGCCCAACTACAGAAACCCCAACTGTACTTGTTTGCATACCGCATACTCAGAGGTGATCTCTGCTGAACATACAAGGCCCATGTCCAGAACAGTATTGATGGATATGCTCCACATAAGCAAAAGCCCCTGATAGCCACATGTTCTGGGATATATACGTAAATGCAATGATGACTAGAATGTGCTGGAGGGATACATTCATGACCCGGACACTCACCATGCTTTGGAACATAATTTCTATGTACATCAGGCAGGGACCCTCACTGGGACTCTTCAAGCGATACCTCGATGGGTGGATAGGAGACAGACATGTACATCAGATATCACTGCAGTGGCACTGTTATACAGAGACACAGGAAACTAATGGCTCTGATGTTCACAGTCACAGAATACTAACCTAGGGAGGTGCAGCAAGTCAAAACACTGTAGCTAGGCTTATGAATGGCCTTGGCCAGACAGCATAGTACCTAACTATGAACCTATGAAGCTATTACATGTCCTTTGTGCATGGATAATTGACTAGCTCTTCCATTTCAATTAGTATCATGATACACTGTCTGGTGACTACAAGTCATATGTATCCTGTTATTGTGTATTGTACATGCCAAAAGACATATCTGATGTTTATATAACATAACAGTAATGCTATGTAAAATATTAGACATATCTACCTACAATACTGTACATTACACATTTTTGCCACAATATCCCACAATGCAAATCATAATTGCACAGCAGGACCACCTTAGACATGTTATTATCAGTTATACATCCATACATATGCCTATTGTTACAGTATATCAACATATACTATCCCCTGTTATGGCGTGTACTTGTTGGACCAACCCTGCCACTGACAGCGGCTGGAGTGGAATTGTTGCACTCAAAGTCTTTATATAGCATCCCTTGTGGTGTATGAGGTGTTTACCTTGTGGCCTACAGCAGTACACACAATTTCTATGAGCGTTATTATGCTCAACAATACATCACTACATAATGCCTTTTCCCACTATATGCATTGCGTACACTTTAATTATTACAGAACAGGTACTACATACACCGACATACTGAGTGTTCTACATTCCTTATTAGTAACCCGAGTTGCCATTAACGGTAATATAAATTCTATTTGTTTTGTGTTGCAATCCTCATTGTAACATTTTTCTGGTATGCACAGACAGTTTGAATGTATGACAAGCCATCCTTTTATACTTATATATCAGTAACATGTGGTATCCGGCCTCCAATTGGTGTACCGGAGTAGATGATTACATGCACATCAGCTGTGCAGCTACTCCATTAGCCAATGACATGACAACAGTGGTGTATAATTGAATACTCCACTTCGGCGTTGTCCCTTTGCCCTACCTTTGAGAAAGATGGCCTGGATATGTTGTTTGTGATGAATTGCAACAGCTATATGGAGACATACAGAGAAATATTAACTTCATGGCCCCCGTGGATTGTGTGCAATGGCTAGAGGATGTAGCTCTACATGTGAGTCTAGCTGTTATATTTCTGAACATTGCTACTTCTGCAGGGTTTATACCTGATACATCTGCAAATGTTTAGGTCTGGCAAGGATGTTTGGGCAGCTCAAGGCTGTTTGGCTATGCATAGAATGTTAGGTGTTTTGAACTGTAGTCATCTGACATCTTTAGTATACTGTACATGTGTATCATACTGTGCTGTTAATCAGTAATTGGTAACACTTCCTGGTCTATGCACAGTCGTCTGATATGGGATTATTGCAACCAAACCCTGTAACATCGGCGTCTGTTCCATTGTACAACAGCAACAATTTCACATAAGGCCATTATAGTGTGTCTCTGACAAGGTATGTTAAGGCTTCTACAGATGTCATAGAGTGAGTGGATGTTTGTGATGTTATTACAGTATGTATTGCAATTGTTTCTGGTGTAGGGGAGATGTAGGTGGGTGTTCATAGCAGATGCAGGTGTGTAGGAACTGCATTTATACATATTCGATATGTGTGTGAGGGCTCCTTCCCTATTTGAAGACCTATCCTTTAGTGGACTAATACTATGGTAATTGCAGGCTGATTCATTAAGCCATTGTTAACTGGTTCCTGTATAGCATGCAGGTGATGTTGGTCCTTCAATCCTTATGAGTGTATTTAACAGTGAATAAAAGGTTGAAAGTAATTTTGTTACAAATACGTAACATAAATAAGGTATAAAATAAAGCTTGCTTAAATGCAGAAACAGAGTTTAGTAATATGTGATCAGCATTCATACTAAATGACCATGGCTTGGAAAATAAGGAATCTGCAGAATGGACATTATTTCCCTTACAGACTTAAAAACAGGATGTATGCAAGAGCAAAAATGCAAAATCTGCTTTTAAAGAATGGACAGTGACACTGTGACAATGTGTTTCCTCAAAAACATGTTTTTCTGTATGGACTACAGGACACATTTATTAGCATTGGCACAAGAACAGATGTTCTTATACAAAGATCCAAATAGACTACAGGATGTTCACAGTGTCAAAAAAGCTGGCTTCTTATAAAATTCAGCAAAAATTTGACAAGACATTGTTAAACAAGGAAGCTTAAAAATAATATTATCAAGTCAGCATTTGCATCAGCATCTGCAACAATCAGTACTGTTTCTGCAGGATGAGCAATTCTCCAAAATAGAATACCAAGAGGAAATGTATATGTTTGTGCATGACTAAAATTGTATATAAAGAGCTGTATGAATCCAGTTATGTTAGCGGTATTTGGAGAGACACATTTGTCTTGGAGGTAAATGTTATATCTCGCACATCATCTGTGCTATATGAGAAGTAAAGTGGAACAGTACTTTAAGCTGTAACAGAAGTACGTGTTGTTTATTATAAAAAGCTATTTGTTACTGCTCTAAGGTGATGCTGCAAAGTATATTCTCTCATCAGTGTATATTCTGCAAGTTTCTGTATGCAACAGACTGTGAATGCAGATATAATCAGACTTTGATTTTAACATAATCCAGCCAGCAAGACAGAGTGTCTTAAGAAGACTTCAAATCCAGCAAGCAGTAAGCAGTTCCATATAATTTTTCAGTGGCAAGCTAGCCTGCATTTGAACCTAAATTCTGCATTCAAACACAGGGGGAGTGATGGTAAGCTCTGCAGAGGGTCACTTCAGTCAAATTGTAGTAACTAACATTTGTACATATGTGTAAATCCTAAACAGAAGTATTCCAGTTTATGCAGCTTGCAGTAGTAAAGTTTTTTAGACGTCTAAAATCTGGAGTGAGACTAGTTCAAGAATGTTGTGGTGCCATAAATTCTCCAAGAAAAGGTGGATATCCACTTGTACAGCAGTCTGCTGCCTGTTGTGCTTCACCAGCTTCTCAAGTGACTCTGAAAACTTTCTGGCCATCAGCAACAACAGCCTGATCACCTGTTATCTTGCTAACTGGTAAGACTTTTTTCTGTGTCACATATTTAGTGTGGATGATGTTAGACAGTTTGTATATTATTAGACAGTTTGTATAGTATTAGACAGTATGGATATTATTTATAATTCATGCAGGAGTAAACCAAACTTTAGTAAATTGCAATGTTGGTATATGCAGCACATTACTAAATGTAAAACCTTATTAGGGCAGGTTGATAGTAAGGCATTATGCAAATGTATTACAATATTTGACTGGTATCTCAAAGAAAACCATGTGGAATATGACAAATGTTTATTGTGTGCTTCAACAAAAACTGCATTTTGTGTATTATGCCATAAAAAAGTATTGCATCATATTGCTAAAAAATAGACTGTGAAGGCAGATCTGTTCATGATAAAGAATTAACTAAGGGTAAAGTGTTTCCATTACATTCAGATGTTGAATAGTTATGGCCTGTCATCACATGTGAGTCAAATCAGTTACTGATAGAACCTCTAGTACATTTTGTTACAAAAAAATGTAATACACTTCTAAAAGAAAGACACAATGAGTTCAGGAAGCTTAGACAAGTTATACATACATCTTTTCAAAAGTGCATAGGAGTTTTAGATTCAGCAGAACAGGTTACTGAAAAATATCAGAAAGACCATGCAACATTACAGGAAATTCAACAGCAGTTGCAGGATAAAGGAAATAAATTAGCTGAACTGACAAAGACTGGGAACTTCCTGCATACACAGCTAATCTGTGCAAAAGAAATATATTTTATAATATGCTTATGTTTTGAAAATGGTTAAACATACATAGTAGGATGGTAAGATCTGATGTCTGGACAAATCATTCTCAAATGTTTAACACTTCCATTCAGTTAAAGCAAGGCATTTATCAGTAGTACAGTATATAACTGCAATTCTCACAGCATAGTCAAAAGGTACACACCAGTTTTAGTGTATAAAAATTACATAAAAATAGTTACACTACACTGTTCTAGTGCATAAAATTAAATAAAAATAGTTAATAAGAGTGGAGATTTAAGGTCACAAGACTGACATGCTTGTATAAAGATACACAGATAAAAGACAGACATGCATATATGTTCTTTTCATCTAGAGTACATTTGTTTACAATGCACAAAAGCAAAAGGCAGACAACAGCAAATATAAATAATGTAAATATAAATGTGTTAGTTAAGCTAATATCTATTTTGTTTTTTACAATTTTTATATAATTGTATAGTAACACCACCCCAAACAGTTAAAGTTTTGAATTTTAAAAAGAAAATCACAGATGATATTAGTCAAACAGTTTTTGTAAAATTAATGGCAGGACAGTTAAATAGATAAATAAATAAAAAAATACTGAAATCCATGTAAGCTAATTGTAATGTAGTATAAATACGTAGTTATGCAAATTACAGTCACATTAAAGGAAAATGCCAAAATAATTAACTATAGTTTACAGAGTATAAAATGTGAGCTCAGACCTTCCTAGACTGAATGTATAGTTACAGGAAATGTTGGAAAGATAAGATAAACAACAAGACTGATTGCCAGAAAGGTAGTTTGAGTTTTTCTAAAACAACAAGACTGATTGCCAGACATGTAGTTTGAGTTTTTCTAAAGCATTATTGTTATTAAAACATAATTGTTAAAATGTTTACAGGCAACACTATTTGGTAATTGTAATAAAATGTCACACTTGTGCATAGATGTCACTGATAATCTGTTTGCAAGTAAACATTAAAAGAAAAAAAAAACTCAGTTGCATCAAGTATAGCCAGCAAATGTGCTATAGTATACATACAGTTCAAATCAATTGTGCAGGAGGGTGTAAATGCCTACTAGTGGTAGTAAACAGCAAAAGCTTTATAAAAAGTTATCAAATCAGACAAAAGTCCATAGTTTAATAAAAAAAATGTATAACCAAAGTGTTGGGCTGACATACATTCTATTCTCACAGCATAAAGCAAATAAACAATACTGTAGTATACTACAGGGGGAAGGGCACTTTCTCAGTTTTACACTGACTGTATAAGCAGTACTGCACAAGGGTCAGAAATAAAGCTACAAGAAAAAGATAATATCTCATTCCTTCTTGACAATACTCTTTTAGGGGGGAGGAAAAAACAGGTATGAGTGCATAAGAAACACTGGTAAACAGATTAAATCTGAAAGTCCAAGATATTTTATGCTAGTTGTTATTGTATTGTTTAGTATTAAATTGTATTTACAACCTGTTAAACTATAAAGCTATACAAGAGATGGTTTAAAAAACAAGAGATGATTTAAATTGCTTTATTAAAGCTATACACGACAGAATAAAGATATGCAAAATGCATAAATGTTTCTAATAGCAAGAATGGTCACTATTTTTAATATTTTTTGGCAAAACAATGTTGGTATAAAAAGCATGAATGTTTCTAATTGCTGAGTATGTAGTTTAAAATAACAGGACATATGCATTTGGTGTCAGTTCCACTAGATACTTCTAAAGAGACATAAGAATTTTCCAAGATTTTGCTTAATATTAATGTTATTAAATTTGTAAGATTAGACTAAATGTACTTTATAGTCTTTGTATGTTCAAATGCAGAAGAATTCAATACAAATGATAGTCTTTGTATATACAAATGCAGAAGAATTCATTACAAATGAAATTAATGTCTAGTAATGAATATGTGTGAAAAACCATGTTTTAAAAAAATGGGTCCTGGGTACCTAGTAGATTGAAATGCATGAATAGCAAACAGTCTGTGTAAATACATACTGTACAGAATACATTGTAATAAATTCAAAATTAATTTGTCAAGTTGTAATATCACTGGTTTTACCCGAGTTAGAGAAAAATTATATTAAAATATTGTGCTCATACAGCTAATGGACTAATATGTACATAGCATTCTTTAGTGTATAAATCATGTTTTTTTTTTTAAATCCTCAAGTATTAACTATACTGAAATAATTGCATTCAAATATTTATTATCTAAGCCCAGTTCAGTATTTTACCAAGGTGTTAATGGGCAGTTCAGAGACATAAAGTTATGGTTACAATGACATTGAAACTGCATATTTTCAGCAGTGTATAAATGTTTGCAGTAGCACATGGATCTTGTCTCTTATAGTTAATTCAACAGTTGCAAAGAGTTAATGGAACAGTTCTAAGTCATAAATTAAATTCTGTGATTGCAAAAGAATAAACTGATCAAGTTTAAAAAAAATAACATTAAAGCAGACACAGCTCATAATTGACGAAATATTTTCACAGAATGGTCTGCAAAAGAAAAAATTGTTAAATACATTTAGTTTTGGTAGTAATACTTTTATATCATTGTATTGACTAAGTAAAATTGCATTTTGATTTGTTGTATCAAAAAAAAGTATAAAGTGTTTTGAGTACATTAAAATAAAAAGAGGGAATTGTTAGAGTGTATTTAACAGTAAATAAAAGGTTGAAAGTAATTTTGTTACAAATATGTAACATAAATAAGGTATAAAATAAAGCATGCTTAAATGCAGAAACAGAGTTTAGTAATATGTGATCAGCTTTCATACTAAATGACCATCACTTGGAAAATAAGGAATCTGCTGAATGGACATTATTTCCCTTACAGACTTAAAAACAGTATGTATGCAAGGGCAAAAATGCAAAATCTGCTTTTAAAGAATGGACAATGACACTGTGACAATGTGTTTCCTCAAAAAACATGTTTTTCTGCATGGACAACAGGATATGTTTATCAGCATTGGCACAAGAACAGATGTTCTTATACAAAGATCCACACAGACTACATGATGTTCACACTGTCAGAAAAGCTGGCTTCTTATAAAATTCAGCAAAAATGTGACAAGACATTGGGCAGGATACACGAAGCCTCCATGTAAGAGATACATGGCTTACACAGAGGCTGCAGTTAAACGGTGTGATGTCAGCATGTCATGCATATGCATGAGGGCATGCTGAATCACACCTAAGGCTAACACGGTCCGTGGAAGACAGTAGGGGGTGTGTCCGTAGGCCAAGCCCTGCAAGCAGACACGCCTCCAGAAGAGTAAAAGTGCCCAAAGTAAACACCCACGACAGAGTCTAGTTTTAGCTGCCACAACAATTCACGTATTTCAAGTAAAATGGAAGTAGGACCACCCCTGATAGAGGGAGCCACATGTATTTAATAATCCGGGCCATGCATTTTCGTTTATGGGTATTGACCATGTGGCTCCCTCTATTAGGGGTGGTCCTACTTCCATTGTTGTGGCAGCTAAAACTAGACTCTTTCAATACACCGGGGCTAAATGAAAGTTGTAATATAGCCCCAGTGTTAAAGTATAAAGCATACCTGAGATGACATCCAGTAAATTGAAAATGTCTCCTAATGAATTCTCACCCATTTGGCTTGTCACTTTCTAGTATTGCTAGTACTGCACTTGTTTTCACACAAAAAAGCCTTTAATATAAATCATTTTGTGTATAGTCAGTATTTATATTCTCCATTTTTAAGTATTCTTAATGTATATGAACTATTTAGTCAGATACATTATAAGATTGCATTCTAGGTAGAGTAAGTTTGTGCAGTTAGTATTGCTGCAATTTCTAATTTTTAGTTATTTGACTTCTTTTATTGTATTACAAAAGGGTTTCCTTATTGCCTGAAGTTAGCTAGAGTGAATTGTGCTGTCCCTTTAGAAACATTTTTACATTTTTTATTTGTTATATTACACACATTTTTTGATATATTGTTATTACATATATTTCTTGTTTTAGATTACTTATATGTTTTATTTCGTTTAGAGTGCATAACATATGCTTCTGATGTGCAAAATAATTGTTTATTGCACTTTGAATGCAATTTTTTAAGGGTAAATGTAACAGCAGGCGAGGTTTTTTGTGTCTGTCTTTTTAACTAAGCTTCTTCAATTAAGCTTACTAATTAAGTAATTAGTAACTCCTATAAAAAGGGAGGTACTTTTTGTATTCTTTTAAAAAATTCCTCTGAAGAAGCCACACTGTGTTTGTGGTGAAAACGCTGCTTTTTACTTGTGCAAAATTAATAAAAACGCGTTAAGGAACTTTTGGGCTTGTGTTCTTGGTGGACTGGAGCTTTGTTCGCATGTAATAGTAGGAATGAATGTAAAGGGAATATAGGATGTGTAGTACACAAAGCATGTCATTTATACTTACTGTCAAAACTAGTGGATTTCCATAATAGTAGTGTGCAAACAGAAACAGCCATGCTAGTTGGTAGCTAGTAGGTAATAATGTCAGTTAATGTACATATATAAATGTATGTATATTTACATCTATATATATATATATATATATATATATATATATATATATATATATATATATAGTTGTAGGTGTCAGTGTGCATACACACTTACTACAGGAAACAGGAGAGAGGCATGGAGAAATGTGAATCTACAACGCAGCCTGAATCATGTGAGAGATACTAACCTTTACACTCACAGAACAGTGTCCACAGCATACCAGCATGGTCCCCGCCCTTACAATCTGAAAGGGCAACGCCTATCTCACATACCCTTTTATAGCACTGTCCTGAAATCACAGTGAGAGGTAGAAAAAAAAAAACACAAACAACAACACACGGTACACACACTGAGTCTAAGCTGTCAGCAGTGACAGTAGCAAGCCGTGCCAGCAGCAGCAGGAAGCAGTAGTAGCGGTAACGCAACCAGCTGTGACAAACACAGGTAATGTAAAGTAACAGGTTAAAAAAATGTCTGCATACTGTGAACCCTCCATATGTGTCATAGGTCTGTATCTATAGGTATGCCCATGTGATATGTTGTGTGCATGTAGTTCCACCAAAAGGGGATGACTATACATTACATGTCATTCAGTGTTAGGCCATGATCCTGGCAGCAGTTTTTCATTGCAGTGAGGCCTGTCTGTAGGATGTGTGTGTCAGCTGGTGTAACGACTATGGCGCTTAGTTAGCAGTCATCTCAGAACATTGTCATCCACAACCCGCACATGTTCACTTTTACATCTGAGAAATAAATGCCAAACAAGAGGGGTCCTAGGACAGAGGCCTGTGGGATACCACATGTGACTGGCATTGAGTCTGACATGCTTCCTACAATATCAATATTATGGATTCTGTATGTCAACCAGTGTGCAACCCAGCATGTGACATATGTAGTAACATGTAAGCTGATGAGCCTGTCTATGATGCCTGAGTGGAGTACTGTGTTGAAGGCCTTAGGCAAGTCCAGGTAGGCTGTATGGATTGTGTTGCCCTCAACAATGGCTGTAGTGACTGTTTTGAAAGGTCAAACAGGTTCAAAAGGCAGGATCAGCCCATCACAAAGGCAAACTGGCCAGGAACAAGTGTCTGCAGGTACCCAATATCGCTGTATATGCGTCTCATACTGAATCAATCCATAGCTTTGCAGACCAGGCTGGTTAAGCTTATGGTGCGGTAGTTCCCAGGGTCAGTAGAGGTGCCTCCTTAGTGGAGTGGGACCACTGTTGCTGTATGCCAGTGTTCAGGTACATATCCTGTAGTACGGACAAGTTTAAATATCACTCTTATATGCGGTTGTATGTCCTCTTGGAGTTCACGTAACACACATCCAGGGATACCATCAGGTCACATTGATGCTGTGTGTTCTGTTTTGCTGAGGGCGGCCCTCACCTGGACATGTGAGATGATAGGGAGGTTACATTCAGCTGTGATAAGTATTTCTACTTGTGGGGGAGAAGGAGGGGGGATACGTGCACCGAACCTGACTGCAAGAATGTTGCCAATATCTGTGTGTTCGGTGAATGTTAAGTAGGTGTGTATTAACTCAGAGCATATCTGAGGCGTTTGGGCCATATGTGTAACATAACTGAAGAAGGCCTTGTGGTTATCTATAGTGTTCATGGCCATTTCCTTCCCAGAGTAGGCCATGGATGTTGTTATGAGAGACCGTAGCTTATTACCAGTGCTGACCACAGATGCCTTCCCTTAATGTGAATCTGCTCTGTCCTGCAGTAGCCTCCTTCTACTGTTATACAATCTGCCTTTGGCTGGGGTCCACCGGACAGGATGCCTAACCTTTGTGCATAGGGTCTAGGTTAGAAATGTGTGTGCATGTTCCATGCAATCTTTGGGATGTCCATGGGAAGCATTCGCAAAGGGGTCAGCAGTGTGGGTTGTGGCTTCCACTGGCCCAGTGGGCTGCATGGATACCATCTCAGTCCTAACAAGTGAATAACTGTTTAATCACATACATATCAAAGTAGTCTACTGTGCTGGTGGTGGTGGTGGTGGGATATGTATATCCAGGCCGAGTAACTTGTGTCCAAATCACACTAGTGGATGGCATTCCACATACAGTACCTTGGTATGAACCCCCAGAGTGAGGTTGTGCATTGGACCTGTCGCAGTATGCTGACCGATGGGGCATGCTACTATATTGTATGGAATGTGGCAGGTATTGTTGCACAGGTGTTGGCTGAGCACTGAAATCTGGCCATGTACTTGTGTATCCACCAAGAGACACACACATGCTACATATGGGAGTAGTAGTATATCACTACAGTTGAGTAACATGTATAGTATGTGTGCCATATATTGCTGACATAGTCTGCTGATATCCTGTTTGTGTTCTCTTCCAGGGACATGGCACGTCAGCGTAATCCCACCTACTCTGCAGCAGAAGATGAGGAGATACACCAGAGCCTGGTGCAGGATTATGACATACTGTTTTCCCGCACCAGCCAGAATTAGCAGGAGAGGGCTGCACTGTGGCAAGACCTTGTCCGTAGGGTAAATGACATTGGCACGCATAATAGGACATATGAGCAGGTATGACATCACTGCAGTGATTTAATCAGAAATGTCCGTCAGCGTGCGTCGGATATCCACAGGCAACAGGTTGCCACAGGAGGTGGGGTGGCCACACATCCCCCCCTCACCAGACTGGAGGGGCTACTGCTAAGTGTTGTGGCTCCAGCCCCGGAACAGCAACAGCAATACACCTGCATCATGATGGAGGCTGGATCCACACAGCAGCACGACATGGAGCGTGCAGGTAATATGCCATATGTACACTTGACTGTTCTGTACACTGTTAGTTTATGCCTGTGTATGGTGTGTCCATGGTATGTAGCTGTCAACATAGTATGTAATTGTGCAGGTGTGATATTGGCAATATCAGCAGCCGACGTGTGAAAGGCAAGTGGTGTACTACTGCACTGTATTATTTGCAGTATCAATGGCACAGTTGTGCCCACTGACATTAATCTCCTCATCTCTGCAGGTCCCTCCGGTGTTACAGCAAGGCAGGCCATCCATGCTGGTGAGTGTGTTTTAACAATACCTATAACAGTCCTGATAGTGCTAGTAATACTAGTGTAACTCAGTAGTGCTCTGTGTGTATACTGCGGGGTGTGCATGTGTGCATGTGTGCATGTGTGCATGTGTGCCTGTGTCCACATACACATGTGTGCATGTGTGCCTGTGTCCACGTGTGCATGTGTGCATGTGTGCATGTGTCCACGTGTGCATGTGTTCACGTGTGCATGTGTGCATGTACACACGTGTCCACGCGTGCACGTGTCCACGCGTGCATGTGTGCATGTGTGCCTGTGTCCACGTGTGCAAGTGTGCATGTGTGCATGTGTGCATGTGTGCCTGTGTCCATGTGTGCATGTGTCCACGTGTGCATGTGTGCATGTGTGCATAAGTGCATCACTGGTAACATTGTGTGGACACTGTAAACTGTGTTTCCTGTCTTCCTCCCACAGGTTCTGGTGCTGCTCTGGTGTCCTGCAGCAGGGAACCTGAATCTGGTGCCACAGGTACTGATAATGATGATATCTGTGTAATGGCACAGGAAGGTGTGTCAGGGTCCGCCACTGGTCAGCCAATTGACAGTACACAGCTGTCAACCCCATCATTGTGCACAGTCATCCTGCCAGTACATCCTATGTCACCATTGTCCCTAGGTGATGGACAGGATACAGTGGGCATTGACCAGGGTAATGTGGTATCTGTGGCACATGCTTCCCCACACAGCAGCCATGGGCAGGGTCCTGCGATGGTACCACACAGACAGTTGCCCATGGGTTCTCATGGGAGCATCCGTGGGCGTACTGCCTCTGGCAGATGTGCCCAAAGAGGTCTGTCAACCTCAGCTATGTTTTGGGATGTCATGCAGGCACAGTCGCATATGGAAAGGTACACCAGACAGGGTCTGAGGGAGCTGAAAGCATGTCGCACAGCCATGACTGACAGTATGCGTGACATTGCGGATGCTGTCCGTAATTTCACCGATGTCATAGACAGACATTGTGGGGACATATTACAGCAGTTCCACAACCACATGTCCATGAGCCAGGGCAATGGTCGGTGGTTGCGGCATCGACGTGGCCGTATGCCAGCAACAGCAGTAGCTGGCAGTCGGCGTGGATGACAACAGGCCCGCGGATGCCCCCATAGTGCCAGCAGCAGCCCCAGCAATGCTGGGTCTGTGCTGTCATCGGAACGCCCCAGGAGACCACGTGCACATGGCTCTGGACAGTCCCAACAGGGACCTGTGTCCAGCCAACACACTCCCACTTCTGATGACAGTACCCAGTCTGGCGTAGTACCGGATACGGTCTGTAGCACCCCTGCCAGGCACAGGTACCGTGTCCGTGCCCACAGACACTGATCTGTATCACCTGCCAGGTGCAGTCTGTGGCTGTCCACAAACTCCTGTATATGGCAGCCATGAGGTGGAACTGTGTGCGTGCATACACACATGCAAAATATTAACACCTAGGGCTACCACATACATGCACACACTGCACCAACAGTGCCCCACCCTGTACTGCTGTCCCTCACCAACACACATACACACACATGTCAATTGGTGGTATCAGTGGCAGACTCAGGCATACCTAATTCACACTCTGTGCATATGATGAAACTGTGCCAGCTCCTGCAATCTCCAACATCAGTGCAGGAACAGGTAAACACGTTGCTGATGCACAGGGTGACTACATAGAAGTGTATTAGTAGTATCATGTTGGTAACAGTACAGTGTGCTGATATGACTGTGTGTATATCCCAGCATGCCTGATGCAGTAACCGTATGACTGTCCTGAATTGTTATCTACACCCATAGTACGTACCAAAGTGTAACAGCTGCACATTATTGCATACCGGTGGTAAGGATGTCAACAGATAGCCACATACATGGGTAGCACAGGGGGGAAGCTAATGCAAGTAGTGATACGCAATGATGGACATGTACAGTAATGGCTGCAGGTTGCCCACAATGACTATGCAATGTGGATGTTTGCGCATGTTGATATGTGTGCAGTACCAATGTAATCCAAATCACAATTAACTATGACATAATATCAGTTCTACCATGGACATCTGAGCTGTGCATTCCTGGGTACATGTTGATAGTGCCTACATATTTGCACTGTTACCTACTGTTAGTGTTACCCCTTCTTTGTTGTACAATGGACTACTTCCAGCCCTGCTTACTGTAGCTTTGTTTGCATGCATGTTCGCTTGGGGTTCCCTGGAACACTGCTTCCACCTGCAATGCAGAGTTACAGTGCTTCTGTGGACTCCTAGTGACATCTGCATAGCGTACGATACATATGTCAAGTTTACACATGACAGAACGCCACTGTCTATCCTGTTCGCATGTACATTGCCTGTGAATCATTGCACATGTCTTACCTGGTATTTACCCATGTGTGCAGTAATATATGCCAGTGCTATGAAATCAGTAGCAGTACACCCACACATACACACCTTCAGTATGTTGTTCCCCATTGGCCCTATATGTTGGTAATCACCATGGCAATCACACTACTATGGTAGCATGTGCAAAGGTAACCTGTTAATCACCTCTATGGTCCAGTTGTGGTTTATGTGAGTCATGTGGCAATGTCACAGCTGCCACATGTATGCAGTCAACCCTCACCCCTGACCAGGAATGTACAACACATGTGTGGGATGCCACCACATAGCCAATCTGGGGACTGAGCACTCTAAACCCAGTAATGCCATACCCTGTCAGGTGGCATGACAAACTACAATGACTACAATACCAGTCAGACATAGACCCGCACTGACAGCAATCTGAACACACTGGGGCATAATTGGAGACTCAGGGTAGCATCCTGCCTGAGCATCACACACCTCCGCAGCTGGCACACAGGCATACATTATGTCGGAACAGAGCACATGCCACACATGGCACACACATCCCGTGTGCCACATAATCACAGCCTGTAGGGCTACACAACACACCTACTACAGATGCGTCAGGTACCTCTCTTGGCTGCTGCAGTGGGGTCCCGCTCAACAGGCTGTACATGGTGAAGGTCACAGTGATATGCCTGTGGGGCACTATGGTCCACCAGAAAACACATGCATACAGGTCAGTCAGAGGCATGGACACATATGACTCAGTCATTGACCATGCCACTATGGATGACCTGAGACATACCTCCCTGGACTACATGATAGGGAACATAGAAGGGATCTCTCAGCATGTGGCACGGGCCAGTATGAGCCTGATCTTGGTTGCCATCGTACCCTCACCAGGTATGCTACCACTATATGTAGGAAGGGTGTTCTATGTCTACATTCTGCTCAATCTCCAATGTCATTCATAGGGTATCCACTGGCTGTCAACGTGTGCTTACATGCTAGGGAAGCCACAATGATTTGTGACGGGCAGCTTGCATGTGACACCCATGGGCCAATGTATATTGGCGAAGCCCCTTGATACACACATAGTGCCTTATGCTGCAGGACACGGATTACATAGCCACCTCTGTGGGTATCACACAGGATAGGACACTAACAGTGATGCTACACAACACCAGCAGTGTACACCGCAAGATGCATACACTGGACACTGTCCTCAGCATGGTGAACTGCAATGCCTGTGCAGTACCAGAGTCCTGATTCACAACTCACAGGTGCAACCCATCACTGCCAGGTTATACATAATACCATGCCTGTCGTCCCCTACACATGTAACACACATGGACAGGGGGGTGGTATCCCAAGGCACCACAGATACACACACCTCCAGGTTGTTGGCACAGCACAGAGCATCAGGGCCTATTCATGTGCAGCTAACAGTGTGTCAGACTGCCTTCTGGTTCATAGCCTGGCACACACAACTCTCCCATACTCAGGAAACCCACCTATCCTCCATAACAACACTGGCAATATGACAGTCTCAGGAACTGTCTATATATGGCTGGACTGCATCCAGCCAAACATTGTGTGTGAGCATTACTGTAGCTACAACACACTAGTTGAAAGGTTCCCAGCATGTGGTCACTGAATTGCAGTGAAATAACATGTTACCACTCCCACAACAGGTGGGAACATGCAGCACCTGTACATCGACTACATGTAGACTATATGGCCCAGACCAGATGTGTATCCCCTGCTGTAGGTATTTTACCATATACACCCACACTGTATAGACACATACCGCGTGCGGCCCCTGCACAGTATTACACAGTCATATTGTTATGCATTGCAAATACCATTTATCCACTCGAGGCACGTGTCAGACATGGTAACTACTGCAGGTCACAGGTATGTATGTGTATGTGTCACACACATACATCATGTGTGCATTGCCATTGCTGGTTTAAGCAATGGCATGCATTGTTATGCACAAAGACCCACACAAGGTCATAATGTGTGACACAACCACATGTGGCAGTTGTGGGTTTCCAAAACATACCTATCTGTACTCTGACAATGGTAATAGACCCAGTAGCGGAGCGCACTATTGGCATTACTGGCCAACTAGCCCTGTTTGGCTGTGCTGATAGTGTGGTGACATCCCCTGCATTTACTGGGGGAATATGCAGCATCTGGTGTATTGTACTATTTGCCCAAAGGATCTGCTCTTACACTTGCAATTACACACACCCTACTACCCCCACACACACTTGCCATTTGCAGGCTTCATACCCCTACCTAACTATGTCACGACACATGAGAGAGACGCATTAGCGAAGTGCACTATTCGGATTACTAGGAGGTTCTTCATCTCTGGCTGTACTTATAGGGTGCTGACATCATCACTGTTTGGAAAGGGTAATGTGCATCATGTAGTGTGATCTCCTAATTGCAAAAAAGCACATGTTTTTCATACAAACCTGCACACACACAAACTCCCCACATCCAACCACACACACACTTGCCATTTGCAGGTTTCAAACTCCTACCTAAGTATTTTATGACACTTGAGAGAGATGTTTTAGCGGAGTGCGCTATTCGGATTACTGGGAGGTGTCACTTCACCAGCTGTATGTATAGGGTGCTGACATCATCAGTGTTTGGAAAGGGTAATGTGCATCATGTAGTGTGATCTCCTGATTGCAAAAAAGCACGTCTTTTATACAGAATTGCACCCACACAAACTCCCCACATCCAAACACACACATGCCATTTGCAGGTTTCAAACTCCTACCTAACTATGTTATGACACTTGAGAGAGACACATTAGCAGAGTACGCTATTCGAATTACTGGGAAGTTTCCCTTCTCCTGCTGTACTTATAGGGTGCTGACATCATCCATGCTTAGATAGGGGAATGTGCATCCTGTAGAGTGCTTTCACAGTTGCCAAAAGGGACATCTCCCTCACACAGACATGCACACACACTAACCCCCCCTCCACACACACTGGGCAGTTGCAGGATTCAAACCCCTTCCTAACTATGTTATGACACTCATGACAGTGACATTAGCAGAGCACGCTATTTGAATTGCTGGGAGGTTCCCTTCTCCTGCTGTACTTATAGGGTGCTGACATCATCCGTGCTTAGATAGGGGAATGTGCATCCTGTAGAGTGCTTTCACAGTTGCCGAAAGGGACATCTCCCTCACACAGACATGCACACACACTAATCCCCCTCCACACACACACTGGGCAGTTGCAGGATTCAAACCCCTACCTAACTATGTTATGACAGACGCATTAGCGGAGCATGCTATTCGAATTACTGGGAGGTTTCTCTTCTCCTGCTGTACTTATAGGGTGCTGACATCATCTGTGCTTAGATAGGGGAATGTGCATCCTGTAGAGTACTTTCACAGTTGCCAAAAGGGACATCTCCCTCACACAGACTTGTACACACATCAACCCCATTCACCCACACACACACACACACACACACACACACACACACACACACACACACACTGAGCATTTGCATGGTTCGAACTCCTACCTACCTATATTATGACACTTGAGGGAGACGCATTAACAGAGCGCGCTAACCGAATTACTGGGCATCTGGTCTGCACCTGCAGTATTTATAGGGTGCTGACATCTTTATTTCTACATAGGTATGTACATCTAGTACTACCTGTCAGGTGGGGGATAGCATATATACGCATTTGCAGCCACCTACGTCAGGGTCAGATATGCACATCGCACTGGCAGGTTATGTTCTATACCATGCTTCGTGACCACAGGACCTGTAACACACAACACAACCAGTCCAGAACACCACTCCCACATCCAGGACACACACTTTGCTTCCCTGGGAACAGTGCCGGGATATGCAGGTGTTCACATACACCATTCCAGTTGTTAACATCAGGTACAGGCATATTGTGTGTGAGAACTACTCAGGCCTCTACCACTTTACCCTACAGCCACTACAATTTGTGGGTCCATGTGCTATGGCAGAACCACACACCACAGCCACATGGGGGAATACATATTGCACCTGTCCATCTGCAACATGGGTACTCACTGTTCCACACCAGAGGTAGACCACCATTGTTGATATCTGACCATACCCACCTTTCCCTGGACATCCATATCCCATCCCCACCCCCAGGCAAGGTTGTCACTGCAAACAAACTGTATTTAGCACAAGCAGACTCTACACTTTTGAAGACTGGGGTGGACGACTTCAAAGGTCCCATGCTGGGGACTATACTGGCCACTCTGCATAATCCTTGACAATTGCATTCTATGAGCATGTGTAAGGTTTGCATTGATCATGCTATCCCACATATACCCATGACTGCTCCACAACAAGACACCTGTCAGTTGTACACCAGCCATATATGAGCCGTCCAACAGACAGAGTGAGCTAATACATTGCAGAGCTATAGCCCACAGAGGGAGGACATCTGTGAACAGTACCGGCACGACACTTCATTCCCACATAATCATCATAACACAGTGTTGACAGTGGGATTGTCCAGTCAATTCAGATAGGGCTCCCCTCAGTCTGTTATTGATGGCCACTTACTGTTAGAGGTCCTCAGCAACTCTCTTCCAGCACACACCAACAACATGGCTGTGGCTTAGCACATTCAAACCCTGGGATCTCTACTGTGCCCCTGCTTGACAGAGGCACAGCTCACTAGCCTCACATGTTGCCTTATGTGAGCTACTTTACAGTGGCACAGTAGCCTACTGTACTGGGGATGCAGATGCCAAGCACACTCTGGCTAAGCTGTCATTCCCTAGGGCAACAAACCTAGTATTGACCTCTACACCCATATGTTCAATTGTCAGATGCACAATATTTGTTGTGCTGTTATACTGTTTGCAGGTCTTTATTGCCATAGCATTCCCTGTTCCTATGAACAACTTGTGTATCTGTGGAAGATGTTTGAATATGAGGGCGATCCACTATATCATTTATGTCTCTGTAGTCATTTACTGTGTGCACTGGGCAGATTGCTGTGTTGTGGTTGGTTCCTGGAATGACACGTACAAATACCAGATATGTGTAGCCAACTGCTAAACGGAGATATGGCCTAAGTGTGTGAGCATGCCCAGTTCAGCCTTTCCATGGCATGTTGTCTGACATATGCCTCATTTATCAAAGTGTGCGAGCATGCCCAGTGTGAGCTTTCCATATGTTGAACTCTGAAGTCCACCACATATTTGGGTGTGTGTGAACTTCAAGAATATCTCACGTTTATGGTTGTGTGTTGGGTGTCATGTTGTGTACTAACTGGCCAACTGCTTCGTGTCTGCCACAACAGGGATTATACTGTGCCTGCAGGGATTGCATGGGATACTTTGCATATAGTTGTCAACATCCTTTCATAATGACCTAACACTGTAGTTCCGTATAGTGTACTGGTTCAGTACTTTCACTGTGGTGGACAATATCCTGGGCTTTAGTCCTATCACTGCTTGACATCTTCATAGTGAGCACAACAGACTGTGTAGGGGCCAGTTGTGCACATATGACCATGTTGCATTATGTTCAGATATGGACTACCTACACCAGGCTTGTCCAACACTGGTAGTGTATTCCACAACATATGTGGACATTGGCAAACACTAGCGATGTTCCCTAGGCCATTTCTGATGCTAGTCACAGGGTGTGTTTGTCCTTCGACACACATTGTAACTGGAGTTTGCCATGACATATGTCATATTTAGTATACTGTGCCTCCGTCTACCTCTGACATAAAAGTGATACCCAGGGTTAACCTACCATCTTCCATCCACTCATCGGGATTCCTCTTGAGGGGCGTTGATAGGTGACTCTCTGGCTAACCTGTACTGGGAGTTTACTCAAGAGTGGGGGTGCCTTCTGTGTTATGGATCATTCTGTACAGCTTGTCCTATGTATGTCAGTGCTGGGGTTCAGGTCTCTCATGTGCATAGCTCACTGCCATTCAGATTGTACAAGGTGCAGCATGTTCATTGATTCCAGCTTGGACATGGCTTCATACATCAGGCACAGCTTGCCTCTGGCTGGGCAGTATGGCAGTGTGTGGAGCTGCAGTTTGTTTACTCAGGCAACATATGGCATCTGTTCATGCTCTTTGCTACTCCTGGTGGGGTACTGTTGTGGACTTTACAGTTGATGGAGGTGTCTGCTGAGGTATTTCCCACAGGGGCTATTGTAGTCAATTGTGATGCTGATGAAGGATGACTGCAGAGCCACAGTGACCTCCCCTTAACTACATCTGACAACCGTCATGATTGGGTGGGTATATGGTCTGTTTCTGCGAACACTACAGCCACATGTTTGTGCAGTGCAGGATATCTATCACCTTGTGTCCCCAGGTCTCTCATTACATGTTAGTACGTAATGGGTTAACACCTGTGTGGTAATTTGTGGGCACTTACTGTATATCCATGGTGGTTGTCTATACACAGTTCTGCAATTAGCTTGCTGACACGGCTATGGCTCCAGTTGTCTGTTTCTAGGTGGCCCTTTTGTGGGTTGCTTGTGTCAGCTGGGGGTCAGATATGGTGGACTGTTTGTACTCCTCTGCATACATGTTCAGTCACAGTCCTTCCATGTTGGCCTGTACCTATGGGACATATATATATATATATGTATATATATATGGAACGGGGGGGGGGGTCCCAGGACTAAGCCTTGTGGGATGCCACTCATATCTGCTTTGTAGTCTGACATGGATGCAACATGTCTGACCATGTCAGTTCTGTTCTTCGTCTGGTTTGCAACCCCTCTACTGACATAGGGGTATATATTTAAGCTGGTGAACATATCCATACTGAGCTCGTAGGGTATTGTCTGGAAGCATATGCACGGTCCAGCTATGCTGTGTGGACCACATTGTCCTCATCAATGACCTTAATGACTGTTTCAAATGGGTCAAACATGTTTAGGGGCAGGATCTGCAGTTACGACAGCCACACTGTGTAGGGTCCGGTATCAGTAGGTCCACAATAGCTTTATGTCTGCGGTACATACTGATCCTTTCCATAGCTGTGCAGACCAAGCTTGTCAGGATCCTGGGGTGGTAGTTTGCAGTATCCATTCAGGCAACACCTTTGTTGTGAAGGACCACTGTTGTTGTACACTGCTCTTTGGGTACATATCCTGTGGTAAGACTGACATTGGGCAGTAGTGTGATTTGGCATTCCATTATTCTTGGAGTCCATGTTGGCCTCAGCCCAGGACACCATCACATACCTTTGCTGCTGTGTGTTTTGCTTTGCAGATGATGGCTGTTACCTCAGCATCTGCAATGTCAGGGGACCAGCAGTCTGCTGGGATAGATATTTTGCATTCTGGGGGGGGGGGGGTTGCACTGCACCTCTCAGGTTGTATGTTGGCAATATGTGTGTGTGTTTAGTATGTTGTTTGTAATATCTGTGTGATTCAGAGAATATCTGTGGATTCCCAACATGGTTCCTACCATCAGTTAAGTAAGCCTTGTGATTATCCTTAGTGTCCTGTACAATTTGTATCTTCATAGGTTCATGGGTTCATACTGGCTATCCACCCTAGGGCATTAGTAAGCCAAGCCAGAGTGTGTGTGTCTTTCGCCGCCCCTTGCTATGTGACTATTATGGCCATTTATGATTTTCTTTACTGTGCCTCTGTCTGGACGTGACACAGTGAAGACCCCCAGTGTACATTTACGATCATCCATCCACTTGGCAATATTCCTGTTGAGGGGTGTCAGTGAGGGGCTCTGCCTAACATTGATTGGGATCCTGTTTCTGGGTGTGGGGAGCCTCTGTGTTATGTATCTGTCCCTCCAACACATCCTATTTCATTATGTGTTGAGGCTGACATCTGTCACTCTCACAGCTCCAATGGCTTTGATTTCCTGTGGTGGAGAATGTCCATTACTCCTGTGTTGGACATGGCCTTGTACAACAGACATACAATGCCTCTGTGTAGGCAGTCTGTGACTGCATTCAGCTGGGGCGTCTACAGCCAGGCAGCATATCACATATATTTGACACCCTTTATCCTCTTGGTGGTGTACCTTTGAGGTCTTCCAAACCGCTGCAGGTGTCAGGTACGGTACATCCCATATGAGTCATTGTACTAGATTATGGGTCTGATAAGGGAACAGTACAGGGGCACAGTGACCTCTGTTGATGTAGATGTGAATCCTTTCATGATACGGTGTCCAATATCTACAGTCTTCCTAGCCACATTGGCATTGTGAGTGTCACATGACAGGCTACTGTCGACTTGTGTCCCTAGGTCCCTGATTACTCCTTGCATACATAATGGTTTACCACCTATGGTAAGTACCTTGTCTGGTATTTGGTGGGACATTCATACTGTCCAGTGTCTTCAGGATGTCTGGGTGGGGTTCTTGTGTGTGAGAGTGTGGTCTGTCACATGCTACAGACTGTACAGCAGTTTTGACTACACTTAGTTGCACATGGGTGTTCTCCGCTGCTTCGTGCATTGTCAGTTACCTGGCCGTATGGGTGTCTGTGCTGCATATGGATACTCCCCCTCCTTTGATGTTTTGGTCCAGGTGTTGGGGCCATAACGCATGATATGTGGTATAACCTGGTAGTGCTGGTGTGCTATCAGTAGGCTTGCAGCAGGCTTCTGTCACTGCACAGACATCAATGTTCTCCATACTGGGAAGTGCCTCAGGGGCATGCATATTGCAGTTTACACATCTGGCATTGGTCAGAATTACCCTTATGTTTCTTACCACTTATGTTTTCTAGGGTGGCGGGTTAGTCTTTTTGGCCTTGCCTACGTACGGCTCTATGGAGGTGGCAAAGGCCTTATCCAGTATCCAGACGCCCAGGGGTAACAGGTGCAAGCCATCCCTGGAACAGCAGCATGGCTTGTCATGCATGACATCTCAAGCAGACAGGCATTAGACCTTCTTGGACTGACAGCTGTAACTGTGCCACCTGTTAAAGCTGATCGTTCTGTGTTTGTACTGTGGCATCATTCTTGGTGAGGGATGGATGCTGCAAACGGCCAGTGTCATACCGGCCTGGGGTACATACTCAGAGAGCTCATCCATGTCTCTTTTCATGTAGTCCAGGGAGGTACATCTCAGGTCATTCACACCAGCATGGACAATGAGTGCATCATATTTCTGCTTGCTTTGGGGTGACCTGCGTACTTGTGTTATGTGGAATATTGTGGCAGCCTACAGGCAGCTTACTGTACCCTTTCCCTTGTTCAGTCTGGTGAGTGGGACAGCATTGTGTCTGCCTATACAGACACCTATTACAACTGTATCAGGCATGTTGTTTCTCCTTTTGGCCTGTGACTGTTTGGCACACCAGCTTTGTGTACTATGTGTTGCATGTGCTATGTTTGGAGGTTGTGGTTGCTTGAGATCTGCTTTGGAGGCTTCTGCTGGTGTGGTGTGTTTGTAATTAGGGCCTCCAGGAATGTTTACTGTGTTTATGTGTTTGGCTTACAGTTGTGATAGGTCTATGTGGGACTGGGTTTGTGGTGTATGTGGTTACCTTCTCCTCCTGACTAGTTTTGACAGTACTGAGTTGGGGGAGCTCAGCCTCCAGTTTGGATACATGGTTGCATCTCTCACATATATTTGTATTTATTGGGGGGAGTTGTGGGTTGTCTGTGTACTTGGGCCAGGTGTCACATTGCCTCTGGATTCACAGATTCTACTTGTTGTGGCTAGCCTTAGTAGATTGTATGTGTGGACATATTTTATTGCCATACTACTGATTAGTGATTACTTCCCTTTTTATGTTTGCTCTATCATGTAGTAGCTTCCTCATTTTCTTGCATGGTTTGGTAATGGCTGGAGTCCAGCATGCCAGATGCCTGCGTGTATGGCATTGTGTCTTGTTGTTATTTGTGATTGCATACTCCAAGCATTCCTGGCTGTGTTCATGGAATGCCTGTGTAACATGTTCTGTGGTGTGTCCCATATGATGCACTTGCACAGGGCCTTTCGTGGATTCCACATCAGTTTGGAGGGGTGCAACCTATGCTTTACACATGTTTTTCACTGTGGTTTTCTGGCCAGGGACTGTGGTCAGGATGTGTATATCCAGTGTGATTACTCTATGGTCTGGTCTTACCAGTGAGGGATACACTTCTCATCTTGCCATCCAGTACACATGTTGCTGATTATCACATCCAGTATGCTTACCCCTCTTGTGGGAGTGGTACGTTGTTCCTGGGCATTTTGGTTTATGGATTCTGGGAACTTTTCTCCTACTGTGTTGGTGCTAGTATGATGCTCCCAGTGTATGTCTGGGTATTTTCAGTCAAGCAATATAATGTGGTTTGGGGGGCTTGATATATTCATCTATTCCAACATAGGCCAGGTGTAGTTCCTGGTATTAGGACAGCAGTCTGCAGCAGGCTATATACTGGGAGGCGGTTTTAGCCATTGGTATTTGACCATGGCTAATCCATGCTGCTTCTTGTCATGGTACCAACATGGGGGTGTGGTTATTCTTGACATTTATTGCTAGTCACCCTCCTTTTGTAGCCTGTTCCATGTTTTGCGGCTGTACAGCACAGTATGAGGTGTAACCTGGTAGTGTTAGGGTGCTGATGTGAGCCTTGACCCAGTTTAATATTACAGGACTGATATCAACATTCTCCATACTGTGTGCGTTTACACTGCACACATCTTGCTCTTTAGACTTCTGGCATTGGGTAGCATTACATCTAGGTTCCTATCCCTTGTGGTACCTATGAAGGTGGGTTTGTGTTTTGAGACTTACCTATTCAGGGCATGCTTTGGGTACTGACAGCCTTTGCCAGTATCCATGGGGCCTGGACTGATAGGTGCATGCCACCCCTAGCAGGTGGTGCATCATGTCATGCTCCACATGTCTTCCCAGGCTGAAACACATTGGCTCCCCTTTAACTAACTGCATTACTTCAGCCAATTATTGCAATTGATCACCCCATCGTCATTTTGTGGCTTCATGCTTGGTGAGGGTGGATGTTAGTCAGGGTCCTCAGGTGTGCATATAGTACATGGTGTTACATTACTTAACACATGGCATTCATGCCTCAGGTAGTGCTGCAGGGCTGCCTCTGTCGGATGCGCATATTACACTCCCTGTACATGTTTGTGAGCAGGTCATGTCATTTTAGGCATCCCTGTTATTATTTGAGTGAGTCAGAGGGGGTATCATTCCCAGGGTTCCTACTGAGCCAGTGTATGTGCTATGCATTGCCTCTTTGCCAAGGCCAGGGCATACTGGGCATGCCTCCTTCTGCCTACTGGGGCAGGCTCAGGTTGTTCCTCCTCCGAGTCACGCTCTGCCTGTGATGGCCTTGGCAATGGTGGGGGGCTGTTTGGCCCAGCCCTATGCTGGTCCTGCTGCAGCTGTTTTCGCATGATCATATTATGTAGCATAGCACATACCATGACAATTTGGGTACATGTAGTTGGTGTGTACTGCAAGGCTCCACCAGACACCGGAACCATGACTTGAGCAGCCCAAACACACGCTCTATTACATTAAGTGTTTGTGCATGTGCCTCATTATGGCGTTCCTGTTCAGGTGTGTGTGCATTTCTGATGGGTGTCATCAGCCACAGCTCCAGTGCATAACCTGCATCCCCCACTAGGTGTCCGTGTGGGATGTCCCCATTGAAAAATGTCTGGTACAGCTGCGTCAAATGCCAGATGTGGGAATCATGGTAGCTCCCAGGGCAGCCAGCACACACATTCATTATTATGCCCTGGGCATCACGCACGACCTGGCAGTTGATGGAGGGGAAGCCCTAGCGGTTAATGTAGGCCCTGCCCTGCTCACCGGCTGGTGCTTTGATGCATATGTGCGTGCAGTCTATTGCACCCACTACCTCAGGGTATTCCGCTATTTGCCGGAAGAGACGCATATTGCTGGCCAATACCTCACGGGCATTGGGGAAATAAACATGATCACCGACATGTGCTGACATGGCATCCAGGAACTGGTGCAGTACCCTGGAGGCTGATGCCTGTGATATCCCCATCATATCACCAGTTGGTCTTTGGAAGGTACCTGTTGCTAGTATTCTTAGGCCAACACATACCTTGGTTTCCACTGGGTTGGGTTCCCCTCTGTTGATTCTGTGTGTGAGGCGTGGCCTGCACAGCTCAACTATTTGCTGCAGGAGCTCTCTGTCCACTCTATAGTGCTCTACTATCTCCAGCTCATGTAACCCGTGGTAGGTGACCCTGGACCTGTACACTCTTCTCCGTCTCCTCACTGTGGGTTGTCTGGCACCATCTGCATTGTCACCACCCTCAGCAAGTCGCCTATGTCTCATTATGACAGCTATGGCAGCCCCTAACATTTCTGCTCTGAGTTCAGCTTTTTCAGTTTTCACTTCTAATAGCTTACTCCTGTCTTGCAGTGTCTCTTGAGAGAAACATCCTGCACTGCTGTTTGCAGAGTTTTAAGTGATGGGCTGGGCTACTATTCTGCCTGTGTAATTGCCTGCTTCTAATTGTTTTCACCTGCTAGCTCCAGCAGTATTCCCTGCTAGCTTCCTACTGATTCTGTTGCTTTCTTTTTCCTTTCTGTTTCCTCAGGGGGGAGCAGCGTGCATACCAGGAGAAACACGCTCACAGTGGCTTACACACGCGCACACATGCTTACACTGTTCAGGATCTGCCTATTTGGGTTAAAACGCACGCACACCAGTGCAAACAGTGTTAAACATCTACCAACACGTTCCCACATGCTCAGTCTGCCTTACATGTGCGCACACTGCCCTACTCACGCTTCATGGCGCGCACACGTGCGCATGCACGCCCAGCAAGAAACTTTGGTGTAAGTAACAGTGTACACCTTCCATTTCTTGACTTTCCCATGCTTATCTTGTGGCACTCCTCTTTCCCTGATCTGTGTCTGCCATCTGTCATGTTACACTGACCTCCAATGAACTGCATTTCTTTCTACCATTCCCCCCTGTGATGTCACCTATCTCCTACTCTATTCCTCCCCCTTATGTATCTCTTACTCTACTCAGACTGTGCTCATTTGCTATGTGACTGTGGGATTCAGTATCCTAACCCTCATTTACAAGAGATTGCCTACTAATGCTTAGTTACATGTCTTAGACTCAGCTTCCCCCCTTAGCAACCACTACACGGTGGCCATGTTGTTTTTGGTCTACTGGTCCCTGCATTGTCATTCCATGTATTGCATAAAACCCACATTTGTGGGTTTATAACCTTAATTTTTATGTTTTATACAGCGCAACCCGTTTGCGCGGGGCTGCGCGGCATTTAAACATCGGTGATCGCCGAAAAAAATATATATATTTTTATAATTTTTGCATCGAGTTACCTTGCCAATGGCCACATATTTGGCCATTGGCATGCTGCCTGACACATATGCACCCTTTATTTGGAGCTGATATGGCTCCATTGTGATTTTTGCAGAAACGTACTCAGTTGTCTACTGAGTACATTTCTGTAGCTAGAACGTCTCTTACACAGGCTGGTTTCTGCTTCGTGGATCGCTAATATACCTCATTTGCATACCTTTCGGCTGCAAGTGAGGTATTTAGCATATCCACACCCAGTCCATGTAAGAGACGTTTTAGCTGGTCTCTTACACGGAGTTTCGGGCTGTTCCTGGATCGCGAGGCTTGCACGGAGTGTTACACGTCTCTTACACTCCATGCAAGCCTTCGTGAATCCTGCCCACTGTTAAACAAGGAAGCTTAGAAATAATAATACCAAGTCAGCATTTGCGTCAGCATCTGCAACAATCAGTACTGTTTCTGCAGGATGAGCAATTCTCCAAAATAGAATACCAAGAGGAAATGTATATGTTTGTGCATGACAAAAATTGTATATAAAAAGCTGTATGAATCCAGTTATGTTAGAGGTATTTGGAGAGACACATTTGTCTTGGAGGTAAATGTTATATCTTTCACATCATCTGTACTATATGAGAAGTAAAGTGGAACAGTACTTTAAGCTGTAACAGAAGTACGTGTGGTTTATTATAAAAAGTTGTTACTGCTCTAAGCTGATGCTGCAAAGTATATTCTCTCATCAGTGTATATTCTGCAAGTTTCTGTATGCAACAGACTGTGAATGCAAATATAATCAGACTTTGATTTTAGCAGAATCCAGCCAGCAAGACTGAGTGTCTTAAGAAGACTTCAAATCCAGTAAGCAGTAAGCAGTTCCATATAATTTTTCACAATCCCTTCGGAAATACATCGGTATGTAATGAAATGTTGCTACATAAAAACTGTCTCATGTATTTTTGTCACAGATATTTGCACTCATTGGAGTTGTGCTGGTGACTGAACATCTTTGGCTTGGGTTGCCACCTTTTCAAATGGCCATAGTGGGACATTTGCAGGACACACATCGGATTTTAGAGGCCGACATACCCACAGTCAGTACAAAGTATAGAACTTTACATATATACCTATATAAAAGCTTATTCTTGTAGTGGTTTACTTGCTTATCCAGTTTATTTTTACATGTAGGTATTTTAGATACAGATGACTATTTTATGTAACAATTACATTAAATATGGAACATGCCAAATGTCTCGAGATTGTAGGACATTAGTATTTGTACTCATTTTGGTCAGGACACTACTGCACATAGAGGGACTGCCCCTCACAAGGTGGGACAGGTGGTAACCTAATCTTTGGCTCATGTCCATAGCACATATTTGTAATAGTGTATAGACATATGTACTCTCCATATCCTTTGTTTGGTGGTGGCGGAATGTGTGATTGCTATGGTCCATGTTATACACATATTTGAAGACTTTAATCACTGTATACGGCATACCCATGGATTCAGGAATGCACACACTTCCAACGACCACATTACCATTCCCAGACTCCAAACCCCAATATATCGAACACTCAAACTCATGACAGTCAAACTCCACAAACTAACACAAACACAGAACACATACATGCACACACAGACACACTGCTACCCATCACATCCAAACCATCCTACACTACATATGGCCAGGTAGCCATGCCCCCATACACCCCCCATGTGGGTGGCTGCTCACCCCACACCACGCCTACTTTAATAATCTATCTCTGAGATAGCACAAACAGACACACAAAGCAAACCCACACACACACATTACAGTCCCACGGAAACACACACCACACTCAGAACACACACTTGCACACACTACAGCAATCAGAAACACACTTACACACAGTACCTACCCGAACCGCAGCACCAGAAACACTACCTAAATGTCCCTTAACATTGTGATAATAGTACTCGCGGTTCTGGTGTTTCGGTACTGTGGTCTTTTGGTCTTTAAGCCTCGTGATTACACGCGTCGGTATGCAAAGAATTTGGTATTTGGTAGTATCCTATTTATATGTACCTCCATGGTTGTGTAGATGTTATTAACCTATCTATATATTTGCATATATATGTATATCCATATATATCAACATATATCTCTCTATCACCCTTTCTCTCTCTCTCTATATATATATATATATATATATATATAAATATAGAGAGAGAGAGATAGAGAGAATACACCTTTCACTGGGTACATGGTGGTGTATACTATTTCCCGAAGTCTGCCCTTTTGTGTTTTAACCTGTCACTATACACACCTGCCATTGGTACATCTCAGGTAGCTTAGTGGTAGGTTATTGTGAAGATTTTGTACATAGTTGCGTGTTCTACTCCTGGCAGTGGTTGTTTTACCTCCAGAGCAGGCACTATTAGTACAAGGGTAAATAATGCACATTTCAGTGGTTCTGGGCAGCTTTGCCCGTGAGCTGCATGATATTCAGCAACGGTTAGACCTGTGTTGCACATATCCATGTAGACATGTTTAAACACCACTTACCGGCACTTACCGGTGCAAAAACCCACTAACATGTGCTTAAACATGCTTTAATGACCTGCATCCAACATCCATTATTCAGGACATCAGAATTACGTAACAGCCCTTGCAGGTCGTGGAACCAGTACACTGAATGACACAATCAGTGGCTTTACCACTGAGGCATCTGGGATATGTACAAGTGTTATGGTGTTTAGTATGTAGAGTGTACTATGGCTGTTCCTCCATACTGCAAACAAATGTGTAACTCAGTTGGTGTACATATGGATAATACCTGTTAATGGTATGTCCAAGTGAGGCTTAATGGATATGCTCCAGCTATGGAAATCCATGTCACAGTGAGCCACACACTGTAATGAGCTACACCTTGCCACAACCATAACTGGATAATGCTGGGGTGACAGATACCTATCATGGGTACTCCCCATGCTTTGGAACTACATCCCTGATTGCATTATATGGAGCCCCTCATTAACACACCAGGGAATCCTTGCAGAGTGGGTGGGAAACAGTGATTACACCCCAGGGATTCCGCGATTGGCTCTGCTCCACAGAGGGACAGTTAGTTAATCAATGGGGTGGCAACAGCAGACACATTTTGGCTAGGCTTATGAATGACCTCTGACAGTTAGGCATGTACCTACTGATGTACCTAGGAACCTATAAATGCAGTATCAACACATGCTGTTAGCTTAATTTACTGTTCAGGTATGGACTTACCTTGTGCCAATAGCAGTTGTGTGTGCAATAGTTGAGGGCTACCTATGTAGGATGCACACAGTAGACCACCTATACATGACAATTTACAGGTGGTCATGTGTGTGTGTGTCATCCATGTTTACTGTGTGTGCAGGTGGAGAAGTGTGTCAGTCCGTAGGGGCCTACACTGTCAATGTATGTGCTATACATTCACTCTTTGCCAAGGCATGGGCATACTGGGCATGCCTCCGTCTGCCTACTGGGGATGGCACAGGGTGTTCGTGGTCTGAATCCCTCTGTGCCTGTGGTGCCCTTGGCAATTGCAGTGGGCTGTGAGGGCCTTCACCATTATGTCCCTGTTGCAGCTGTTTCCACAGGATCATATTATGTAGCATGGCACATGCTATGAAGATGTGGGCACATGTGCCTGGAGAGTACTGCAAGGCTCCATCAGATATGCCCAAGCAATGGAACAGTGATTTCAGCATCCCAAATACATGCTCTATGATGATTCTGGTTTGTGCGTGTGCCTCATTATGGTGTTCTTGCATGGGTGTGTGTGCATTTCTGATGGGAGTCATCAACCACGGCTCCAGTGCATAGCCAGCATCCCCCACAAGGTGGCCATATGGGATGTACCTCTGACAAATACCTGGTACAGCTGTGAGGCATGCCAGATGGGGGAGTCGTGGTAGCTACCAGGGCTGCCAGCACACACATCCATGATAATGCCCTGGGTGTTGCACACGACCTGGCAGTTGATGGAGTGGTATCCCTTGCAGTTTATGTAGTGCCTATCATGCTCACTAGGTGGTGACTTGATGTGTATGTGCATGCAGTCTATTGCACCCAGTACCACCGGGTAGTCTGCCAAACGGTGGAAGAGGCACATATTGCTGGCCAACTCCTCCTGCATTTGGGGAAAGTATATATGCTCATTGGCATGTGGTAACATGACATCCAGGAACTGGTGGAGTACCCTGGATGCTGATGCCTGTGAGATCCCCATGATATCTCCAGTTGGCCTTTGAAAGGTACCTGTGGCTAGTATTCTCAAGCTTACACATGCCTTTGTGTCCACTGGGATGGGTTCCCCTCTGTTGTTTTTGGCTCAGAGGTGTGGCCGGCACAGCTCAACAATTTGCTGTATGATGTCCCTGTCCACCCTGTAACGCTCTACTATCTCCAGATCATCTAGCCCCTGGTAGATTACCCTTTGTCTGAACACTCTTCTCCTCCACCGGTGCCTGAGGTGGTTGTCAGCATCATCCTCCACACCACCTTCAGTCTCCAACACATGCTGATGAATCAAATCTATGGCAGCTCCCAACATGTACATTTTAAAAGTTCCCCGTCTGTTTACACCAATGGTGCAGTGTTTGGGAATACACAAGTGTGTGTGAGGTGCCTTCACACTTTATGCTCTTGTGTTTTGGAAGCTGATGATGTCATAGGGTGTGTATGTACAATCCGAGCTGCAGGGTATCTTACTTATGGGTTTTACCACATGTCCTGCTATTGTGGGGCCTTTGGTGTTGAATTACACTTGCTGCCGTTGATCATCTCTTACCCTTGCCTTCATTTTTCAAACCGATTCCCCTCCCATTGTCAGGCATGCATCCAGCAGCCTGCTTTCTTGTTTTGTACTTTCCCAACCCAGGATTGTGTTGTGAAATGTGTTCTGTAGCCGATCTACTGCAGGTTTGCTTTGTTCTGCTGTGACAGTTCTCTTTTCTTTGCAATTCGGCACCTCCCCTTTCCTGTTCTGCAGGTGCTTTGTTCTGCTGTGACAGTTCTCTTTTCTTTGCAATTCGGCACCTCCCCTTTCCTGTTCTGCAGGTTGCTGCTAGCAGCCTTGTTAGCTACTGTCAATGGCCCACTGTTAGTTAATAGGTGTTAATTACTCAGTTGTACTCCAGTTACCCTGCTGCAGCATTTCCTTATTGTCTTCCCATAACCTTCCTGTTTCAGCTGTGGTGCACTCTGCACGCAGTCGTTTACCAGGTTTAGAGCATGTTGTCATCTGCATACACATGCGCTTTCAGTCACCTTGTATGCTCTCAGCTAAGCAAAGCTATGGCTACATCCACACCCCTATCCTGCGGCTTTGCTTAGCAATGGGCAACCCAGATTAGCAATGCCCCAGTGTGCTTACAGCTACGGTGGCACACCCCTCTCCTGTTGTCATGTATACCTTCAGGCTACTCCTTGGTGTTATACTGCTACCCTGTGTGGTACAGCCTTACACCGACAAGGCGTTTGCGATTCAGTATAATTTGCCTCATTTGCATGGCATTGACTACTAATTCCTAGTTACCGTGCCTTAGCAACCCTTGTGCCTTGGTTGTGGTGTAGCATGCATACCATTGACTATTATGGCGAAATCATAATTTGTGTTACATTACAGTTTTATGACATCTATATATATTTTTCTTGTGTTCCCATTTGCGCACCCATGCACAGCAGTTGTACTTTGCGTCAGTGTGGCCGTGACATTAAATGCTCTTTTTTATGTGTTGTGCATGTTTTTTTATGCCATTGGCTGTATATTTAACCATTGGCATATATTAACTTTGTAATACGTAAGTTTGGTCCGCTTTCATGGCTCCAATGTTCTGTTTGAAAAAATGTAAATTTTTTTGGTTCAAATTTCTGTATGCTTACGCTACGCTTGCACCACTTCATGAATCGCTATGTACCTTCATTTGCATGCTGCACTGCTGCACATAGGGTGATTAGCATACATGAGCCGAGAGCAGCGCAGCTCTGGCGTACACTGGTTGTGCACATGGAATTGGCTCTTACCTGAATCGCTCGGCAGCCATATTTGCTGTTAGAATGCCCACACTACGTCTGCACCTGGCACAAGCTTCATGAATCCTGGGGAACATCTTAACCAATCCTGGTCCTGTACATGCTCATCACCAGGTTAAGATTGTGTGCTCATGATACCCTGCAAATACTCTCCTTAAACAGAATGCTCTCAATTTCTCACTGAAATGACAGAACTATTTTTGTAGATAACGGCTGCCTGTAAAATCCACTAAGCTGCACATGGGCTTTCTCTTTAGTGATTTCTTCCTCTGTAAAATCTTAGAATGTACAAGTACTGAATGTGTAACTACTTTGTGTGTATAAATGTAAATAGAAATGTAGCTACTCTGTGATTATCTGGAACTACATATAACGCAATGTAAACAAATGAAGCTTTTCTTCCTGGGCCTCCACTGCAATTGGGTACTACCCAGTCAGTCTTTCTCAGTAAACAAAGATAAATAAATAAAATAATAAATATTATTGGCTTTGATTCAACACCTGGCTTTTCTACAGATACTGTCGCTTTTGGTTTGTTAAAAAGAACATAAGTGAATTTCTTGAAGATCTGGTGGTATTATGTAAATAAAATGCACTTTTGTATAAAACAGATTTATATCTCAGCTGTATACTGTTCTCTGTCTCTGTACATATAGATAAATAAATGATTATATGTATTTGTCTGTATAATATCAGTTCTGAATAATGAACATTTTTTTCTAGACATAGAATCCATCAACAAAACTTGGATGACTTCCATTTCAACAACCAGCAAACTACTGGAAGACACATACTTGCTCCCAGCATGACCCATGGTAGAGCACATTCTGGTGATTCCCTGAGGTGTGATTCTGTGGAATCAGTGTAGGAAATGTCTCATTTGTAGGTATATGTGTATGTGTTTTACACACACACACGTGCACACACACACACACACACACACACACACACACACACACACACACACACACACACACACACACACACACACACACACACACACACACACACACACACACACACACACACACACACACACACACACACACACACACACATGCACACACACATATGCAGACATGCACACCAACCCAAAAACAGTAATTAAGTAAAAATAATAAAAATGGTTATGAAAAGTGTCTGCACATATTTTTCTTTTCATCTCTTCTATTTTTATTAGAAATAAACTACATGTGAATGTTACAAAGTCTCGGCCACATGTTTCCCATACAAAGTAACAACGATGACTATTCTGTCAAATTAATAATGTCATAAACATGTCAAAGATAGGATTTTACTGTGAAATGCCTTAATACACTTGCTTATTTAGGATTATATCACAGGCTACATCTCTAGCTTAGCTCTTTCAACTGTTTTTAGAAATCGTGCCTTGCATAACTGGTAGTAAGATTCACAAGCAGAGGAATTATTGTATGTTATATATTAGGGTGATACATTTCTGATTTAGAAGTAAGAGTTCTAGAGCACTTCCAGGTCCAAAATCAACTATTTTATGCACACATAAAAACAATCATGGGTAAGCTGCAGATTTGTTGACAAAAATACCATACCAGCTGCAAATAAGAAAGGTACATTGATTCTGTAGACTACTGCACTCTAACACTTTCCTTGGAAAAGTGAAATGTTACTGTTGAACCAGTGACTTAATTGTACCTCACAATCCGCAACTGTTAAATAAGTTACAGTGCAATTCGTATTATCACCTATTGCAGCATGAGAAATTACGTTTCTATTCCTTGCTCTGCAACACATAGCTGACCACACATACTGAGGCACAGCCACTCTGTTATTAAGTTTACCAGTATGCAATGTAGATGAAGTCCCAGTGATAATATACGTTTTTGTGCCATTGCAGTCTTTTAAGTTTTTCCATTTGAATTCCATGGATTTCCACTCCCCTCTGTTTAGGGTGCATCTCATTGGAGCAGCATTTGTAAAGGTAAACGTTGCATTTTTGGCTGCTTGTGAACATTGATGGCAGACTGGATTAAGATGGCCTTTGTCATAGTTTCCTCTATAGTCATTATTTACTGCTTGGGTTAATTTTATATTAGTCCTTATTTGTTTGGGGGGATATGTTTTGACATTTTTTATAAGGTCCTTCATCGTCATCATATTAGGTGGCCAGTTTTGTTTCGAAAGCTAAAAAAAGTGAAATAAATCATAGTAAGATTACACTCACTAAAGAATAAAACAGCAACATAGTTTCGCAGATGTTTATATTGATTTTAAGCTCTGCTAACTTAGAAAGAATATTTTTATATATTTGGTAAGGATGCAAAACCCATCTAGCACAAACATGTATATTATAAATAACCCTAGAATACTGGTGGTATGAAGTGAGACACACAGATCTCTGTAATATGCAAGGATAGTGCAAATGTCATATTCACTACTTAATCTACAATTCTGTAATGTCACTGAAAATTACTTCTGCAACTTCACTCGTTAATTCCCTGCATAAATGTCTCAGCTGTATTTGATAGTGAAGTTTTTTCTACCTATGTAATAGCTATACTAACTAGAAATTAATGCTCCTACATGAATCATTAAAAAAATGCACTTAAGTTAGGATCTGCAGTACACTTTAGTAATACATGTTTGGCATATGGCTTCTTTGCTTACCCTTGGATGCCGCCTGTAATCATAAACTTTATCAAATCAGTTCCCACATGACAGTCAGCTTGTACATACCAAGGTCCTTACTCCCTCATCTAAAATTCTTGAAAAGGCTATTGTCATGCAAATTACAAACTACATTATAAACCGAGGAATATTAAATAACCAGCATCATGACTTCTGCAAAAGGACATAACACATCCAAAGCCTTATTAAAACTGACAACACTATTTATAAATTTGCATATGCATGGAGAATTAACCAGTGTCTTTCAATTACTTCATAAAGGTTTTAGATAATGTGGGACATGAAATCCTTCTTCAAGAACTGAAGAGCTACAAATTAAACTCCATAAACGTTGTACTAGTGAAGCAGATGCTTTGATAAAAGAACATTTGACCATTTGAGAATTTTAAGGCTATGTCTAAAGCCTCCTTGTCTTTCACACTGTTTGTTAACAGTATTTTGCCTTTTAGATATCCGTACCTTTTCTGTATACAGAGGACCTTGTCATCATATACTGTTACATTCACTTAGAAGTAAATGTCTGTCACACGACAGTCCACTATCAAATAAATTCAATTGATAATACATGTTTATTTTGAGAAGGCTAATGCTAAGCTAGTATGCATTGCTAAGACTGTCTCTGGTAGCCAAGTCCTGGTAATGCAACTTCCCCACATCAGGAAGGGATGAAACTGTTAAGAAACTCAAATATCTGGGTGATTGTTTATCTATTACCCTGTCCTTTAATATATATACAGAAAATACAATTATTAAGATATATGAATTATTGTGACTCATTGCAGTGTGTACAGCCTATCCCCCAGAGATACATTTTAGTAAAGATCGATTGGTCTTATGTTAGAGAATTTACGTAACTGATCATTAGAAAGTAAACGTACTGCTATAAGTATAAGTTGCATTAAATAAGAGATGCCATTTCATCTGCAGTCAACACACAAGAAATACTCCTGCTTATTCCTGAAAAAAGTGACATACATCCACATAATTCCCAAGGTCATATTTCAGACTAGCACAGATTTTAAGATGCTGTACTTTCATGAAGACCTCTATTTAGCTTTTGCTCTTAAAATGTGGATACGTACCATACTCTATCCATCTCCTCCACCCCACTCTAATTTAACAGATACTTACCTGAATATACCATGTAAAGTGCCATTGTACCTAGAATATGGTAATTTCCACCACTTAATGCCTATCAATGTGGCACACATGGTTAAGGCTATTAGCTGCTAACAAGAGTAATCCTGTAATCCTTCATTTAATTCCATTAGTCTTCAGCTAACTATTAAGTGACTCTGAGAAGGTCACTTAACCAGTCATTGCTCCCAGGTTATTCTAGAAAAAAAAGCAGCTTCCTTAAATAGTAAAAAATTAATAAAAGTAAAGTCTATTTGTAAAATATGATAAAAAATACATCAATTCGAAAATTCTTTGCCATCTTAAGGGCTAACTTGTTTAATGGTACTGCATGAAAATGTAAAATGTGGCATAATGTCGTGGCTGAACTACAGGACAGTGATATGCCTTCAGGATCAGCTTTTATAAATTTCACAATCCAGTATCAGCATTTTGTGAATAAATAATAATTTGAATATATACATATATGTGTATGTATGGTTCCCCTTCACAAGCTCGAATGAATGGAAGCTCGAAACCCATAAGCTCGAGCACAGAATCTCGAACTTCCATTCACTCGAAATTGTGAATGGGAAGTTTAGGGCTTAAAAAAAAGAGTTCACTTACCTTTTTGCAAGGGGCAAGGTCTCCCTGCATCCTCGCAGCTAAATCTAAATGATCCGTGACCACACTATAACGGAGGGCAGGGAAATCTTCCGGTTTGCGCTTACACATATAGCGCAAACCAGAAGATTTCCCTGTCCTCTGATGTAGTGTGATCTTGGAGTAGGAATATTTAAGTAGGGGGTGTGTGGGGGGTGCAGGGGGGGCAAAGCCCCCCTGTAAAAACATTAGAAATGTGTCTGTTTTTTTTTTTAGTTCCCCTTCCCATTTTCGAGTTTTTGTAAATTCGAGATTCTGGTTTCAGGCTTATGAATTTCGAGTTTACAGAAATTCGGTCATGTGAAGGGGAACCGTATGTATATTTATATATATGTATATATATATATATATATATATATATATATATCTATAGTGTATTGTTCAAATTGAATTCTTGTGCTTGAATCATGCAAGTATGATGTTCTTTGTTTAAATTACTCTCTCTTATGTTAATTTCCTGTCATGTATAACTACTTATATTCTTGCTATTACCATAAGTCAACAGAATCTGAAAAAGAGCCCCTGAAGTGCAGTTTACTTACCTGTCTGCTAAATAACTAAATAACTAAATAACTAACTAAATAAATAAATAAAATGACTATATAATAGTTCCTTTACAACATAATCTGCAATAAGTAAAGAGATTTTAATTGCCTATATTGAATATGGTCTTCCCTTTTATCTGTCTAGCTATAGATCTCTATCTATCTAATTTTGTTTATCAGGGTAGAGAGCTCATCAAATTTTGACCATTTGCACACTCAACCCAGGTTATATACATAACGGTAAATTAACATTAAATGTATGATTAAATTACACAGTATGGTGACATATTTACAAGAAGGTTTAAGAAGAATTAGGATCAGGAGCATACAGTGCATAATATGGGTGTTACAGGTGAGATAAATGTGGTCCAGCCAAAAGAATGGATAAAGTACATGCAAGCAGAGAGTAGAACTTGTAGAATATTAAGAGCTGCAGTAGATGAGCTAATAACAGGAGTAGTGGGTATTAGATACAAAGCAGGGAATAGATGGGCAAGCAATGGTTTATAGTTGGAGAAAATAAGAAATTAAACAGCCAAGGTTTTCAGAGATGAATGTAATAGTGCAACCATAGGAATTATGTGACATGCTCTGTGTTCTGATATGTGCACGTATATTGTTAAGTTAGGTATTGTTCGAATTGAGTGGTCAACTGTAGCAAAGACTGTCACAGTTTATAGCAAGATCAGAGAAGCTGTGGACTGTGGAATGAAGTTCAATGGATACAATTATGATAGAAGGGACATTAGTGTATTGGCTTCATGGTTTGTAGTGTGGGCTGGACATAGTTAGCCTCATTGTTAGAGGGGCCGGTGTGTCTTGGCATAGGAGTCAAAAGAGAAAGGAACCAAGAAGTAAGTTGATTCTGCTTTGAATGGGAAGTTAATTTGCCATGTCCATGGAGTTGCAGTCATGTTCACACTGAAATTGATGAAATGACAGATTTTATCAGAAAGAGATTGTAAGTTAGTAATGTTTTTTAAAGCAGCAGTGAATGGGAGTTGGTCATATTTTAGTTGTGCAAGCAGGGCACCTTTGCCTAAGGCTGCCCTAGCAGGTTATGTGATGAAATGAGATCACAGGATCATAGGAGATTAGTCTAGCCAAGTTTTAACCTATTACCCTCTTGTTTTATTACTATAGGCAGACCTAGCTCAACATCTGCTGCCCCTATCCAGAAGAGATGCAGGCGAGACCCCTGGGGTAAATTTATGGTTTCCCATTCAATCGTTCAAATGACACTTAAAAAGGGTGAATGATGGACTCTGCTTCACCTGAATTGGCAGATTGCTCCAAAGTAGGAGGGATGACTCTGTCTGTCCAGACATCCTGTTGATGTTGCATCTCAGGTTGAGATCACTACAGTAAGTGCAACAAGTGCCATTGGACTTGTGGATGTGCAGCATTTCCATCAGGGCTGGATCTGAGGTTGTCTTTTATGCAAGGCAAAGATCTCCACTGAGCAGTCTGTATGAGACAGAGTATAGAGACAGGGATTTTAGTCTATCAACATAAGGCATGTGTTGCATGCCTTGAATTTCCTTTGTAAGGTACCTCTGTGGTCTCTCCAACTTCTGCAGGTGAAAGGGGTGAGGTATATACCAAAGGGGGCATTGTACTCTATTAATGGTCTAATAAGAGAAGGGTACAGGGATGCTATGACCTCCTTTTTCCTGGAGGCAATGCTCTTACATTTAAGATGGGCAACATAGAAGGCTCTCCTTACCACTGAAGAAACATGGTAATCAAAGGAGAGGCTGCTGTCTACCTGTGTATCCAGATCTCTCTAGATTGAGTACTTAAGGTGTTATTATTAATGTAGTAATCTGCAGGAATGTCCCCCTTGCCAAAGGGATGATGATACTTTTTTTGCATTTAATTTGAGCCCATGACTTTGGCACTAGTCGCTTTTTTGTGTAAGACCCTCCTATAGAGTGTTAATGTCACCTGGGGATACTGTGACCACTCTAAACTTGCAGTCATGTATAAACGTTGCCAGCCACAAGCCTTTTGTTTTGGCCTGTACTTCTGAAAAATATATTCCAAACAGTAGGGGCCCCAGCACTGAGCCCTGTGGAACTCCACTGGTCACTGGTCTGCTGGTGGATGTAGAGTCCTCTATTTTAACTGTGTGTGTTTTGTCAGTGAGCCAGTTAGCAACCTGCCTAATGATATAGTGGTTTACATTCAGTTGGGTAAGTTTGTCTATGATAACTGAATGGGGACTGATGTCAAAGGCCTTTACCAAGTTCAAATAGGTTATATGCACAGTCTCACACAGACTGTCTCGAAGAAGTCCACCAAGTTCATTAGATACAGTCTCCCTTTAATGAAACCAAACTGGGTCAGGTCCAGCAATTGGAGGTCACCTATATCTTTGTTGATAAGGTCCATGATGATTCTCTCCATGGCCTTACAGACAATGGAAGCTGTGTTGTTGGCTTTAGAAGGGGCATTAAGGACCTCTTTCTTAGAGATTTCAGGGGGAGGACATGTAGAAAGTATGTTTTGTGGTATATGAGGTAGAGAGACAAAGGGAAGAAGTTTTCAATGAAACTATCTGATAGCAGGTTTGCAATATCTACAGGTTCTATATATGTTGTACCATTTACAAGTTCTGCACAAATCTGGGATTTTTCTTTGAGTTTATAGACATAACCAAAGAATGGCATATTGTTACCCTTGGCTAGGGTGGCCAGTTTGGATTCATACTCAGCTTTAGATTGCTTTACTAGGTGTTTTATTTGCTTATTTAGGCAGAGGAGGGAGGGCTTTCAATTATGGGATCATTCCTTACTGCTTTTAGACAGCAGTTTCCTTCTCCTATTATATAGCCTGTTTATTTCAGATGTCCACCAAGCAGGTTTGTTCTTCCTTGATGAACTTACTTTGAGCCTCTCAGGTATGGCTGTGCTGACACAATTATGTAGATATTTATACATGGCTTTGGTGTATATCCCAGCATAGGTGTCCTTGCCATCAGTAGGGGCATGAGCTATGAAGCTACTAATGCTATCTCTTAGAAGGTTGTAGTTAGCTTGGGAGAAGTATTTTAGCCTTGTTTCAGCTGAGGATTGGTCAGATGTGATTGTTACTTCTAATGAGACTGACCTGTGATCAGATTGCACCAGGGAGGGCTATACATTTGGGGTGATGCAACGATCCCACATGTTTGTGAGCACCAAGTCCATAATGTTTTAACCTCTTGTGGGGGTGCCAAGTAATTGGTCCAATGCATTTGAGTTAACAAAGTTCAAAAATCATTGGGCGAGTGTGTTGGTACAAGTATAATTTACCTAATTTATGGATGGGTAGTTGAAGTCCCACAAAACTAGGGTCTTTGGTTGTATATTGAGTAACTCAAGAAGGTCCAGATAAGAATTGTGGGTATCCTGGTTCATGGATGGGGTCCTATAACTGGCAATAACTTGGAGAGGGGTCTTGCCCACTGTGAACTGTGCTTGGAGTAGTTCAAGTGACTCATTTCTTTTAACCAGTCTGGAGGTGTATTTATCTTTGTTGAATATTGATACTCCTCCTTTAGTTTTTCCACTCTCACTTGGTGGTCTAAATGAGTGGAAGGCGCTGTAACCCAGTATGGCTGGGATGCTTTCTGAGGCCTTAAATCAAGTCTCACTGAGTGCATAGATGACAGCATCTTCCAGGGTGAGGACAGCTTCCAGTGAGTGCAATTTTAAATTTAGACTCCTAGCGTAGATATCTTTAGGCCCAAAATAGAATGCATTAGACTTTAGATCTGACTTCATAAGTTCATAGTCATATACTAGGCTATTGACAATCAGTGCCTTTATAAGGCTAGTAGTGCAATCCAACCCAATTGTGTTCTTATGTATCATGGGTTTTACTAGGAGGGTCTATGTTAGTTAGGAAGTTTATAGAGATTATATGGAGGAGGGGTATGTTAGTTTGAGCATTACATTCTGCCTCTGTTTATCAGAGACTTGGGAACCAGACCGGGATTGAATTTCCAATTTCCTATCCATAAGTCAAGGTTACTGTTAGATAGAGTTAGGGATGGATTTTGCTTCACATGGATGGGGAGCCTATTTCAGAACATGGGGATCCTCTGAGACACATATCTGTCTCACCAACATGTCTTATTTATGTCATAAGCAAATTTTAAATCCCTGGATCTACTGGTTCTGATGCTGTTCATTTTGTGGATGTGTAAAAGGTCCATCCGAGTTAGATCCAAAAATGCCTTGTATTCCAGGCATAGCCTATCAGCGCTGGATCCAAGGATGCCTTCTATGCCAGGAATAGACTGCCTCTCAGTAACCTGTAGGAGACAGAGTAGAGAGATAGGGCTTTAAGGTGAAGGTGGTTATACCCTGGGTTATCCTGGTAAGAAACCTTTGTGAGCAATCTAAACTGTTGCATATGTTTGGTCAGGTACATGCTGAACAGAGAATTATACTCAATGATGGGTCTGATAAGGGCTGAATAAAGTGGCACTATGACTTCCTTCTTACTACATTGACCACATGTTGGTCGAATGCCACTGTTTACATTTGTTCCCAGATCCCTGACTACTGGGTCAACTCTTTTTTGCATGTAAAATCAGTGACAAAAACAATAAAACATGCACACTATACTACATATATTTTAGAGGTTGAATGTTATTTTGATTTGTTGTATTGACATTGAATTACTTTGGTTGTGTCTGTGACTTTAAATGGTCAAATGTTGTGTAATGAGATAATTAACTAATTGATGGGTGAGCATATATAAGGAGGTAATTTGCTGTCATTTTTTTCAACTATAATGAAGTCCCTTATGAATTTTAAGGGACAAAAGTATTCAGTTTGGTTCAATTTTTGAAATAAAATATTATAATTTTAGGTCATCCTAGTTGTTCATATTTTTTTAACTCTTAAGGGTGTCTTATCAGTGGAGTAATTAGCCTGAGTGTCAGTTTTCCCAAAATGTACTATAATGCATTTCTTGGCATAAAGTTTTAGTCCATGACTTTGGCACCAGTCATTTGTCTGTATTAGATCCTCTTGTAATATGTTTGTGTCATGGGGAAATTTTATGACGGCTTTCAGTTTGCAGTCATGTGCGAACTTGATCAGCTAAAGGCCTTTGAAATTAGCTATTATTTCTGAGAAGTAGATGCCCTGAGGTATCTCACTGGTGAACAGTCTCTTAGTGGAGGTGATATCACCAATCCTGACTTCCTAGGTCCTTTTTGTGAGACAGCTGGTGGTAATCCAGCAAGTTATGCATGGGTTTATGCCCAGTTCAGTGAGTTTGTCAACTATAGCTGAGTGGGTTATTGCATCAAATGCCTTAGCCAGGTCCAGGAAGGTGGTATGTATGATTTTCTCCTCATCCATTACCATCTCAAAGAAGTTCAGCAGGTTTAGTAGCCATTGTCTTCTCTTAACAAAGCCAGACTGGGTTGGGTCCATTGTCTGAAGGTTTCCTATGTCTTTGTCAATCATTTCCATGATAATTCATTCCATGGCTTTAAATATTAGACTAGTCAGACTAATCGATCTGTAGTTTCCGGGGTATGTTTGTGGTCTACTCTTGTGAAGTGGGTGAGCCATTACAATCCTCCATTCTCAAAGCCTGCTTTGAGGCTATAGTTGAAAAGTGACTCAAGTGGTCCTGATAGGTCATGTTTCCAGCTATTTATGAGGCATCCCAAGATACTGTTGTGGCCCATTGAGGCTATATTTTTGGAGTTAGCAAGCAACCACCTGTTAATATTTGAGGGGTTATGCTAATATGTATTTCAGGGAAAGAGGTGAGAAGAGTTGGAGGTTAAGTCTAAGCTCAGTTTGCTAGACAGAAAATTTACTAAGTCACTCTGCTTAGTGAAGGTGGCACCATTGACCACCAGTTCAGCACACTGATGTTTGCTGCCCTTGAGGTTTCAGACATAGCTATAGAAGGAGTAATGGTTGTCTTTAGCTTGTGAGGCTATCGTGACCTCATAATTGGCCTTGTTGGACTTAATTAGTCTTCTTAGTTTCCTGTTTATTTTAATTAGACAGCTCCTATCATTAAGGAAGCTGATTTTCCTGGTTTTAGATGTGATTTTTTTTCCTTTTGCGATATACCCTATTAATGTTAGGATTATGTCAGTGTGATTTATTTTTAAGCTTGTTTTGAGCTTACTTTTAGTAGGCACAGAAGCCTCATTGCAGCCATTTATATGGTTGCACAGGATTTCTGTGTACAATTCCTAATAATTTGTTGTGAACTCGGGGTTGGGTGGGGTACTGAGTTTTGATAAAATATCTCTTAATAGGCTGGAGTTTGCTTTGGAATAGTTCCTAACTGTTGAAAGGTTTCCTGGGTTACCATGTTGATTTGAATTTTTAATGAGACTTTGTGGTCTGACCTCACCAGTGAGAACATGACACTGGGGGTTGGTGTAATGCTCTCCCATATTGGTGAGTACCAGGTTCAGTTTGCCTGAATCTCGGTTGGGTGTGCATACTATCTGGTCAAGGGTATTTGTGTTAATAAAGTCCAGGAATTGTTGACCCTTGGAGTAAGAGGCAATCTATGTTTTCCAGTCTATAAAGGGGGTAATTAAAGTCTTCCATAAATAGGGTATTTGGTTTAATGATGAGTGTCTCCAGTAGCTTTAGGTATGATCTATGGGATTCTATGGATAGAGGATGAACTATAGCTTGCTAGGGTAAGATACAGCACTTTATCTATGGTGATTTGACATGGATAAATTCCAGGGCTTCATCCTGGTTAACCGATGTAGAGTTATGTTTGTTGCTAACACAGAAGACTGAAATTTCTTCACCTTTTGTCCCTGTCTGTGCAGCTGATGTTCTAAATATGTGGAAAACACTGTAGCCTTGCATTGCTGGAGTGCTTTCTACTGGTTTAAAGCATGTCTCAGTAACAGCACAGATTTCTATATTCTCCAGAGTGAGTAGAGCATGTGGGGTTTTGAGTTTCTTGTTTACAGTCCTAGCATTGAGCAGTAACAACTTTAGGTTTCTTTGCATTCTATTTGCTACGTCAGTAAGTTTGTCAATTTGGCATTACCTAAAAAGGCACTAAGGAAATGGATACAATTTTAGTCAAAATTTGGAAGCCTAGGGGAGACAGGTGCAGGCCATCCTTTGCAAAGCAACATGGTCTATTAACCATGTCCTCCCATGCTGACAATTGTGAATCCCCCTGAAAAGACAACAGAAATGAAGTCAATTGTTGAAGGCAATCTTTTGTAATACTGTCGCATCATCCTTGGTGAAGCTAGAATGCTGCTCAAAGCAAGCTACATACCTGCCTGAGGCACAGATTCAGAGGTCAACAATGTCTCTCCTTATATAGTCCTGGGAAGTATGTCTCAGGTCATTAACACCCACATGGACTATAACAGAATCATACTATCACCTGTGATGTAGCGACTTGCATACATGCATAACTTAAAAACAATACAGCTTCGGTAACAATAAAAGCTGTCTTCTCAATCCCGATATATGATCCACAAATGCAGAAGGAATAGTCCAATAGGGTAAAAAAACAGGTTTAATAAATCCACCAGATAAAACAAAGCTTAATACATCCACTGATTGAGCGCTTTCGTCTCCATCTGGAGACTTCTTCAGAATCAATTAGCAAACAGATCTTGTGTCTTATATACATACAAAATGGGCTGGCAATCAAGATTGATTAATCAATAAATTATTTCTTAAAGAACCATCTTGCATATTAACCACCAAAAATATATATATATATATAATATATAATATATATTGTATAATATGTATGTTTTGATACATATACAGGAACAGTAAATTAGTGCTGCCCAGGAGCTTTGTACCACCACAACTTAATAAAATAATCAAGGACAACCAGTTCCACCGGAATATAAACAATTCCGTGCTGTCTTATCCTATATCTGCGATCACCAAAACAATGAAAGCCAGTGTATTCATAACAAACATTTAAAATATTTACATATTTAAATATATAAATATATCTATGTTAAAATATATCTATGTTAAATTCTATGTTAAAATGAATATGCCCGTTGTAGACATATAAAAGTAATAAACTATAAAAGGTAGTTCACTACAAAAATCACTGTAAAATTCACTATACAAATATTTATATATGTCATTACATAAATACATCAAAGATATAATCAAAACCCCTAATAATAAATAATAAATAATATATGTTGTTGCATAAATAAATACATCAAAGACATCATGAAAACCCCTAATACATGTATATGTAATAAAGGTATAAATATTATATAAATATAATAAATATAATAATATTTATATAAATAAAAATATGTAACAGATATAGAACAATGTCACCAAATCAATAAAATTCAATAGTTCCAATAATTTTGACTAATTTAAGTAAACTAATTTAACTAATTTAACGAATAAGTTCCCTCATGGATTGAAATGGTCCCTACAAATTGTCTAAAAGGCATGAAATAAATAGATAGATAAATAATTGAATAAATAAGTTGATATAATACCCATTGCAACTATTAGGTCATATAATGTAATACTTGAAAAAACTCGAAAAACACACTGCCCTTTTAATCTGTTTTCTAATTGTTATTTTTATTTTTATTTTTATTGTTGTTATTAATACTATTATGTTTCTTTGGGTCTGCCGCAAGTAATTTCAATGCTGGGGTAATAGAAATATGGTCATTTAGACCCTTACCACAGCATGCATCGAGTCTTAGCTGCCAAATCATTTCTCTAAACTCCAGCTGTGTTTCCCAATCACCACCCCTTTCAGGATATTTCACCTCCTCTATTACCCAAAATTTGAAGTCTGCATCTTTACAGACTAACACGTGTCTATATAGGGCATTATTTTCATTGTGTTTATTAATGTCTCTAATGTGCTCATAAATTCTAGTCCTGAGATGGCATTCTCATCCTCATCTGAAATCATCCTAGCCATTCTTATCATTTGTCCTTTGACTATGTTCTTTTTCAGTTGATAAGGTGGTCACTTTCAAAGTGTAGGTAGGCATTGGAGTAATGTTCCTTCCTATATATATATTAGATTTATAACACTTATTTATATAATCCTTGTTTAACTTCACATCTAAAAAATGTATGTGATCTTTCCCTACCTGGTATGTAAATTCTAAAAATGTAGAGGTATGATTAATATAATATATAAATTTGTCTATCTTATCATAGGGACCATTCCATAGGACAAAAATATCATCCAAAAATCTAAAATATTTTGTGATATAATTATTATATTCTGAAGTAAACACATATTTACATTCCCAATACAACATTATAATATTCACATATATCGGGGCGCATGCCGACCCCATTGCCACCCCTTCTTTTGGTGATAATAGTCTCCTTGGAAATATAGATAGTTGTATTTTAAAACTAATTCCAAATTTTCTAGTACTAACTTAAATTCGTCTCCTGTTAAAAAATCCATTTCAATTAACATTTCTTCAACCCAAATCAATCCTTTATTCTGGGGTACGACTGAAAACAAATCCCTAACATCAACTGTAATAAATATAGTTTCATCATTGTATGAACACTTACCCACTTTGTTCAAAAAATCCCAAGAGTCAACCAAAATATGAGAGTATTTACTATGAAACTTCTTTAATTTATAATCCACATAAATAGTTAAAGGTTGTGTCTTAGACCCTTGGGATGAAACTATGAGTCTCATGGGGGGGGTCATGTATGGACTTGTGGAATTTCGGTATACCAAAAATAACTGGTATAACAGGTTTTGGGACCTTTAAAAAGTTGTATAAATCAACGTCTGTCAACCCTTGTAACAAGTTATCTTCCAAAGCAAGGTCTATCTTCTTGTATGATATGTTTATCTCATTTCTTGAAACTAAACCATATTGGTTTTCCTTATCCAATATATCCATCATCCTTTTTGTATAATCCCATTTGTCCGTAAGTACTACCCCCCCCCCACCCTTGTCCGGTTTCATAACTCGTATTTTGTCATTACCACTTCATTCATTTAGTGAATCAATTTCTGCTACAGTTAAATTACTAACTACATCATTGTCTTTTTTATATGTCCTACGAATTCTGTTAGTGACACATCTCTCAAAATTCATAATTTCATGATGGAGAGGGGGATTGTAGGTACTAGATCTTTTTAGTATATTTTCTTTGTTCTGAAAACCTCTATCCTTGTAAATATGTATAAAATTTTATTTCCGTGTAAATGTTTTTATATCCAATAAAATGTTTTCAATCCTAGGTTTGTTTGTAGGGACAAATGTAAATCCTTCGATAAATAAATTAAAATAATTCTCATTAATCTGAATATCCATATAATTAAAAATGTTAAAATTATTAAACGAACTAATAATAGCTTTACTATTCTCATGTGCTTCATCACTTTGGCTTTCACTACCTACATCGGTGCTCACTTGATGTATATCAACATTTACTACCTGTGTACTCTCGCCATGTATTGGGTATTGTTGTTCCCCATGACTTGTGCATATGAAGGCTGTTGAGTCCGGTTCCATATTCTCTCGGACCTCCTTGGTTCCTCCATATCTAAAGGGACAACCTCTCTTATGTTACTGGTGCCATTATTGTCATTGTATGATGGTTCATAACCATAGGTACCATATTCATATCGGTCCTGTTCCCCCCATTTCCCCATAGCACCACCTCTATTTCTATTAGTTAAATTATATCTACCCTTATTTTGTTCATTAGGAATCTAGCTACCTCTGTTAATTTTTGTTTCACAATAATAAGCGATACCTCTTTCATATTCATTCAAATCCCTTTCCAGCTTCAAAAGTTTCCTATTAGTGTTAGTATTGATAGAATAATCAATGTCGTGCAACACCCTGAAATAGATGTTCTTATATTCATCTAAGGAAAATAATAAATCAGTACTAATATTATTATACAATCTATCAATTTCTTTCTTAATGTATTCCATAGTGTCAATATTCCACTTAATCACTTCTTTTAATATTGCCAGCCCACAATCATTCAAGATATCACTAATAACTTTAAAAAAACTTCTTGTCATCCTTTGCATTGTTCGGAAATTTATTTAAAGGAAAACAACGGGATATCAAATCAAATATCTCTACCTGATGTCTCTCTAAAATCCTGTTATGTGATACAGCCTCAAAAAAACATAACCGCAGCTTTAAAAAAAAATCCACTATTCTCTTTTACTGCTTAGGCTTCATACTTTTCCGTACTGTTTGACTTTCAGTTTTAAAACCAAGATGAAAACTGTCTAGTCATCTCTTATATAATGATGTCACATCTGCCATAGCTCTTGCTGAAGATCCTGGGAGGTTTCCTCCCCCAAAGTGACGTAAACACTGCCTTATTTGCATGCTGTACAGAATCCCTGTGATCCTCCCACATTGTGATGTCAACACTGCCTTTCCCAGCCCACTGTTAACCTAATAAATGGACTAGGTGCTGTGTGGAACTTCTTTTCTGTGTTAGCAAATCTGGTCGACTCTATTCATGTGAAGCACTTCTTCTTCACCAGCGTTTTGCTACTTCATAAGTAAGGTAAGTCTTATTACTTATTACTTCTTAATAGTGTATCCTAAATGTAATCTGTCCCTGTTTCTATGCCTCCCTAACCCTTATATTGTGTCCTCCCAAGTTTTTAATTGCACATTAGTGGAGTTAATCTTTTTCTGTTTGTAAGGGTGCCACGTGCTTCCCTTTCGTAGCTGCATTTTTAGCTTAGCCTACTTATTTTCGTTTTAATTCAGGGTTTATATTTCCCTGGTTATGTTTAATGTTGGCGTCTTTTGTATTCTTGAGTCGGCCTGTGTTTCTGTGCTTGCTGCCTTTGGGTTTCCTTCTGAAGTAAGTGTATTGCTGCTTGTAGTAATTGTATTACTGTCTAGTGTTTTTAGTTGCATGCTGGTGTTTTTTAAAAACTATGCTGTATTTGTAGCTATATTTGGTTTTCTTTAGTTGATGCCTTGTGCTTCACGATTGTGGTTGCTGGTGTGTTTTTTTTAAAAACCTTGCTGTATTTGTAGCTGTATTTGGTTTTCGTTTGTTGATGCCTCGTACTTCGTGATTGCCTGCTGCAGATGTTTTGTAATGTTTTCAGCTGTTTGTTTCTGTTGTTGAGCTTCGCGTTTCGGTCTTGTCATGTTTTTTATTTTTTTTTTTAATATTAGTAATCCATTTTATTGGTTATGCTGCTGGGCTTGCTCCATTTTATTTGTTATGCTACTGTGCTTGCTCCGTTTTAGTGTGTGTGCCATCAAACCTGCTACCTGCTTGAAACTTTGCCACAGCTGAATAATACCTTTTTTTTCCCATTAGCTGGGTAATGAAATTATTTTAATGTGGACGCTGGAGCCATTAGGCATAAAACTTATTTATTGAGTAATTCTGCAGCCTGTAAACATACTTATGAATAGTCAGCAAGAGAGTGGTAGTAGTCCAGGGGTGGTTTCTTCATGCAACTAAGCTAAGTGCATTTCTGGGTTCCCATGTAAGATTATTATAGCAGGTAAATATACAGTGATGTAGGCAATATAGAGGTTCAACATTTTGTCCATCAGTATGTGTCCATAGTTTAGAAGTAGCCTCAGACACTTCACAATGCTCAGTTACACATAGAGCGCAGGTTCTTGTAAGATTAATGTCACGGTTGCTATCATATTCTTTGAGCCTGCGTGTTGTTTTGTTTTTAAATTAATGAAAAACATAAGGGAAATAAGAGAGAAATAGAATATAGATGGGAAAGGAAATGAGGAATTTTGCTGCTTGTACAAGCACAGCAGCTTAGTCATTGTAAAGCTGCTAAGCAGCATGCCTTGAGTGAGAGTTGCTGCCAATTCCTATTGAAATAATGGAATCAGCATGGCATATATTTTTTGACTTTGTTATAAAGTTTGGTAGACAAAATACTATTTCTTTAGTCTGCAAAGTGATATTCTGCCTGTTAATATAACATTTTGTGAGTGAGTATAGCACACAAGCCACTGAGAAGCAAAGTCTGATAAAATCTCTAAGGCTGGTAAGCTTTTCTGATCTCAGTTTTCTGGTAGTGAAGTACATGCCTTGCAACCATTTTTTTTTGTGGCCAGGGATAGCACTATCATGGTAGGGGCTCTGAGTGAGAAGAAATAAAATAGGAGGAGGAACTTGCTAAAAAATACAGGTAACATATGTAGTGCCTTCAGCTGGAGGCCTTCTAATGTCCATAGGATACAGCAAGGGGCAAGTGTGTGTGTGTGTGTGTGTGTGTGTGTGTGTGTGTGTGTGTGTGTGTGTGTGTGAATGCAAGCAAGCGGCAAGTGTGTGTGTGTGTGTGTATGTGACCTAAAAGCAAGGGGCAAGTGTGTGTGTGACCGCAAGCAAGGGGGCAATTGTGTGTGTGACACCGCAAGCAAGGGGGCAATTGTGTGTTTGACCGCAAGCAAGGGGGCAATTGTGTGTGTGTGTTTGACCGCAAGCAAGGGGGCAATTGTGTGTATGTGTGTGAGACTGAAAGCAAGGGGGCAATTGTGTGTGTGTGAGACTGCAAGCAAGGGGGCAATTGTGTGTGTGTGCGAGACTGCAAGCAAGGGGGCAATTGTGTGTGTGTGAGACTGCAAGCAAGGGGGCAATTGTGTGTGTGTGAGACTGCAAGCAAGGGGGCAATTGTGTGCGTGTGAGACTGCAAGCAAGGGGGCAAGTGTGTGTGTGAGACTGCAAGCAAGGGGGCAAGTGTGTGTGTGAGACTGCAAGCAAGGGGGCAAGTGTGTGTGTGAGACTGCAAGCAAGGGGGGAAGTGTGTGTGTGAGATTACAAGCAAGGGGGAAAGTGTGTGTGTGTGAGACTGCAAGCAAGGGGGCAAGTGTGTGTGTGAGACTGCAAGCAAGGGGGAAAGTGTGTGAGACTGCAAACAAGGGGGCAAATGTGTGTGAGACTGCAAGGAAGGGCCAAGTGTGTGTGTGTGTGTGTGACTGCAAGCAAGGGGGAAATTTTGCCTCTTTCAAGATTTCTTGTGCTGTGAAGTTCATAGATACAACTGATTGAGTAGATTTTACAGGGAGCTGAGAGATGCAGGGCTGCAACAATTATCAGTGCTGCTTATGTCTGCTTGCTTTGCTAATATCACAACAGGTTGTTTGCTTTTGATGCAGAAGGTTGTGGTTTCTACTCACATAGATGCATTTGTGAAACTGTACTGCATTGCAAATGGGGTGGATGATGCACTCCTTTCTGGTGAAGAAGATTGTCATCCATTCCCTACTGCAGTATTACCAGCTTATTGTTCTTATGTAAGATAAGAAAATTATTCAAAAAGGGCAACTATGACATTATTTGTTGATGACATGACATCTAATTTTTGGCTAGCAGCAACCGCTTCATTAGTTACAGATTGCTTTAATGTGGAATTATTTACAGGACGTTTACTGCTTCAGAAATTGTGCGTATGTACTGATACTGGTGGACTGTAGAAGTCTGACTACACTTGTGATGGAAATATTCAGAATTGGGCAGTATTGTCATTATTGGTGCATGCATTTTGTTGCACTGTTTTCAGGAAAAATGTTTGAAACAGTAAATATAAAACACCCGCTAAAACTGGACTGCATTGTACAAGGAATATAATTATATACAATCAGGAGGGTGTATTCAACAACATGTGCATTTCTCGTGTGCAAAGGGTCTGAGAATTTTAAAATATCACTAATTGAAAGTGAAACTTAGACTGCCACTGGCTACATGTGTTATCTTTGAATGTCTGTTTCAGTGCTGTTGCAATGTACAGATTCTGACTGCAAGCAAGGTCGAAGTGAGTGTGTGTGTGTGTGTGTCCGCAAGGGGGCAAGTGTGTGTGTGTGTGTGTGTGTGTGTGTGTGTGTGTGTGTGTCCACAAGGGGGCAAGTGTGTGCGTGTGTGTGTGACTGCAAGCAAGGGGGCAATAGTGTGCATGTGTGTGTGACTGCAAGCAAGGGGGCAATAGTGTGTGTGTGTGTGTGACTGCAAGCAAGGGGGCAAGAGTGTGTGACTGCAAGCAAGGGGGCAAGAGTGTGTGACTGCAAGCAAGGGGGCAAGAGTGTGTGTGGGGGACTGCAAGCATGGGGGCAAGAGTGCGTGTGTGACTGCAAGCAAAGGGGTAAGAGTGTGTGTGTGTGTGACTGCAAGCAAGGGGGCAAGAGTGTGTGTGACTGCAAGCAAGGCTTCTTATTTTTGGATTGTTAGTCTCAATTTTGTGGTTTTCAGTCAAACTCTTTCGGAATAAAGTCACTAAATGAGACACTGAGTTTCTGCCTTCATAACCTTCAGAAAAATGCATGCTAAAGCAAGACCTGTTATTCGATCAGCTCTCTCAGTTTATACAAGATCAATTTTTTGTACTGTTTTGATGTCCCCCCACATATATTTTGCCTTGCCCAGATTTCCTGCATTAACAGGTTGCTAGGTACATGCAAATAAATTGCTTTTTTAGAATTAGGCATATCCCAACCTCTCAACTGTCCCTGAACTTGGCTCAAAATGTTGCTCTTCCCCTAATAATCCCTCCCCAGAAATTGCTATTTTGGAAGAAAACATGGAGGGTTTACCATTAACTGTAATAATCCAGTTAGGGATAACTTTCATTTCATAAATGCATGTTTTTTTTATTTTGTCAGATGCTCAAGTTAGTAGTACTAATATTAAAAGGAGCCCCTTCTTTGACAGGTTACCAGCTGTATTGTGTGGCTATTATCTTTTTGAATCAATTTTTTTTTTTTTGGGACAATTGCTGCCAAATCATTAGAGACTGAAGAATGAAATCAATGACAGACATTTAAGTTTCAGATTTCATACCCTTTTGAAAATTCATACTAATGCAAAACCTACTATTTCATAATCTTTCCTAATTTGATAGGAGCAATAATCCTACTTCTATTTATTTATTTTATTTATTTATTTATATTTGTTGACCGGGAGTGTCAGACTGGACGTAGGTCTATTTTCAGCGTAGGCCCGGGGAGAAAAGCTCCACAGTAAAATAGACAGTAGTTACATTCGATTATAATGATTAACATTTTAACATAGCACTTACTTACAACATATTTACAGATGAAGAACATAGTACATCAATAGACAAATAGAATCTTTATCTGTGAAGTACATAACATACATTAACAAATGTTACAATGAGAAGTTCCTGCTGTATAATAAGTACTAGGCTTATGAGCATCTGAGCTTGCTATAATCAAGGTAGTTAGTGGAGTGGAAAGAAAGGTAGTGGTTGGATGGGGTGGATGATATTAGACTGGGAGTTGCAAGGGCATAGCCAGCATGTTTTTAGTTGCGCTTTTAATAAAGTTTTGAAGTGGGTGCATGATGGTACGGAGGTAATTGTGGGTGGGAGTGAGTTCCATAATTTGGCTATGGCGCAAGAGAATAGTGCTTCACCAGCAGAGTTATTGGCTTTAGTGATCTGCAAGTGATTTTTGTTGCTGGATCTTAGTGGTCTGGTGGTGCGATTAGGGTTGGAGTAGATTCTGGAGGGATGGGACATTTAGTGGATGGTTTACTAGTTTGTGGGCGAGTGAGAGTTGATACCACTGAAGCAGGTGAGGGAGTTCAAGTCAGCCCAGTTCAGCAAGTGAGAGACAGTGGTGACTACGGTAGGACGCCCCTGTGGTGAATTTGGCGACTTTTGTTGTAGCAGGTCTCTAGCTTGTTTAGACCACATTGCCTTAGGTTGGTATATATTGGAGAGGCATAACATAGGGTGGAGATAAGGTGGGAATTTGCTATTGAAATCTTTGCTGCTTTGGTGAGAAATTGCTCTTTTCTGTATAATGCTCCTAGTTTTTTGTGGACTTTTTTATGGTCATGGATATGTGAATGTCAAATATTAGTTTATTTTCTGTTTTCACTCCTAACAATTTGGTGTGTTCAGTTTGGTATATAGTGGTGTTGTCTTTTGCTGTGATGTTAAAGTGAGAGTTGTTTTGAGTATGTTTGGTGGGTTGGAAGATGAGTAGTTTAGTTCTGTTTGGGTTGAGTATTAATTGGGCATCGGATAACCATGTTTCAACAGAGGAAAAAGCTTCCTGTGTGACTTTTTGCAGTTTCGGTAGGGACTGGGCTAAGCAGATGATGGTTGAGTCATCTGCATATTGTATGAGTGTGCCATGTTTGGTGGCAGAGGCTAGATTATTGGTGTAAACAGAGAAGAGTAGGGGTCCAAGGATGGATCCTTGGGGAACCCCTATGGAGACAGGTAGTTGGGGAGATGTCATTCTGCCATACAACGGATTGTTGGCGGTCAGACAGGTAAATCTGAAACCAGTTGGTGAATGATTGTGAGAAGGATAGGTTATTGAGGACAGAGATAAGTTGTTTGTGTGGGACCATGTCAATTGCTTTAGATAGGTCTAGGAAAGTAGCAGAGGAGAGATAGCCATTGTTTTTATGCTGAAGGATAGTGTTAGTAAAGGAGAGTAAGGCAGTGGTGGTGCTATGGTTTGGTCAGAAACCATGCTGAGTACTGGAAAGGAGGTTGTTAGTAAGGAGGTAGTCTGAGACCGGAGAGTGTATGCGTCTCTCTAGTATTTTGGAGAGTGGAGAGAGAATAGCTATGGGGCAGTAATTGGTTGGGGTGGATGTCTCCACTTAGGGCTAGTTTTGATATGCATGAGATTATTAGTTTTCTCAGTTTTTGAATGTGTTTGTTTATAAGGGAAACTTTATGATTGTGCTCTGTGGGTACTAGGTATGGTGGGAGGGTTACTAGGTTAAGTTGTAGGGCTGCTTTATGTTTGAGTAATATAGTTGGTATAATATGTGGGGGGTGCATAGGGATGGTTCTTGAGCTGGTGGGAGGGGAGTTGAGTGTGGGTGAGACATGAGTGGTGGTGTGAGTAGTAGTTCAGCGGTAGTGGTTGAGTGGGGTAATGATGGAGCTTTAGTAGGATGTAAGATATGCAAGGAGAGTGCATGCAGTGAGCATAGGTAAGGTATGCTGGTACGTTAGTTGAGGAGGTGTGATAGTAGTGGGAAGATGGAGGAGGTAGTGTTGGGTTAGCGCTGTGGTTGGCTATTGGAAAGATGGGAGGGGTTTTGAGTCCAATAAAGGTGGGACCACCTGGGGCGGGAGGGAATAGGGGGGCAGGGTGGGGAGCAAAGCGGGTAGAGACCCTGTTAGTTGCTCGTATGAGGGGGCTGGAAACAATTACAAAGCAAAGGCAAGTATGTGTTAAGAAACAATCACAATTGACCAAGGACTGCTCTGAAACTAAGTCATTTCTTAATTTCTCAGGTGGAAAAACAGGATAACCTTGTATCAGTAGGCTACTGTGGTCATAGTTTAAATTTACAAACACGCAGTATTGATGAGTTATGGCGGATACTATTTGCTAACAGAAGGGAATAAGAGAAAGTGGAATGTGTGTGTGTGTGTGTGTGTGTGTGTGTGTGTGTGTGTGTGTGTGTGTGTGTGTGTGTGTGTGTGTGTGTGTGTGTGGTGGGGCTGCTTACAAGCCAAAGCAGAGTGCTCTCAGGGAAAATTAATATTGGCTCAAACAGGTAGACACATACTCAAAGTTAACTGTAGCTGTTTGCAGACAGTTCAGACCCGGACTGCGCTTTTCCGTTTGTGCTTTTGTCCCACTTCTATGTATGGCTTTGTCCTAATTTCTTGCGCTGAGGTTCATAGGTATTTCAGGATCAATTTATCCTTGCTTTTGAACCAGATTTCTCTGCTTGGTTAGTACACTGCTATAAAATGTAAAAATAAAATTTAAATCATTGTAGAAGTAAAGCAGTGGGTGTGTCTGCGTGTGTGTATGCACTACCATCATTTTTTTAAAATATTGACTCAAAAAAGCATGTGGGTGCTGTCATGCAAGTCTAAAATATTTCAAGTTTATAGTGCATCATTTGTTAGCTATTTAAACAGGAAGGGAAAATAAGTGGCAGATTGCTTTGCAAAGCAGGGATTATTGCCAGTGCTATGTAGCTTGGTTTTAAATTTGACAGGAGTAGTGCAACAAAAAAAGTCTCCCACTGTAAGGAGGAAAAGGCTGACAAGCAAACAGTACATTACTCTGGTCACCTGCTGTGACGAGCTGTCAATCACATGCAGATAATGGGTCAAATTACCCTTGGCTCTTTGACAGCTAGGGAAGGTAGGTGTGAAGTGGGAGGGGAGATTCCTTGAAGAGCTAGATTTCAGCCTTCACAAAAGAAAGCAATTTAGCATTTCTAAGATGAAAGAGCTAGAAAATGCACCTTTCAGTTCTGTTCTGTAGCATTTGCACTGCTTGTGTTTTAAGTGGTCATTGAAAAAGGATAACATTTTAACCAAAAGTAGGGGATTTTAAGACTGCAGTGAATGCCTGTTAAGTCAATGAAGTGACAGCAGCTTAAGGCAAAACGTGGCAGATCTGATGCAATTTTTTGGAGACAAATAATGCATTCTGGGATACTTAGAGGCAGAGTAAACAGTCTGAATTTTTTCAATATGCCAGACCCCATGTGGTCAGAGTCAGAAATTGCATCTAAAAATATCTAAAAAGCTCAAAATAGTCTCAGAGTGCTATTAAAATGTAGGAAACATCAAACCATGATGAAATTAATATGTTTTTTGAGTCTGAGGGTGCGGCTGTCCTTTAACCTTAGCCCTTTTGGTACTATTTTGTCCTTTCAACATTTTTCAAAGTACCAATTTTCAACGGCCAAGGTTTTGTATTTTAACAACAAAGATTTAAAAGTCTTACATTTAACTTTATTTGTTAGACCTCCCGGGTTTTCTTTTTTCTTTTCTTTGCTGTTAGAATTAAACGATTGATTCAACCATATTTGAAAGTCCAGTTCCTTGTAAATATCTGGTATCTCCTGTCCTCTATAGCCTTTTTTAGAATATGCAGGCCCGCCATTAGGTCCCGTTTGAACATTTTCCTGTATAGTATCCCTTCCTCATCAATCGTTCCTGGCGTCTGACGTCATCTGGGCTGCGGCAGTCTGCCTAGGACTGCTCTGCGCACAAGGAATTTCGTTGCCCGTACTTAGTGGCAAAGTATCCGACTGGGAGTGAGTTTGAATAACTCTGATTAATTCAGTTAATAGACTACTATTATCCATTGGTCAAGACTCCACGTAACTGGAACAGCAGGAAAAACCAGTCATCTAGTAACCAAGTGCACAAAACTGTAGACTGAACCAAAAACAATACAGCTCCGGTAACAATAAAGGCTGTCTTCTCAATCCCAATATATGATTCACAAACGCAGAAGGAATAGTCCAATAGGGTAAAAAAACAGGTTTAATAAATCCACCAGATAAAACAAAGCTTAATACATCCACTGTTCAGTATGCCTGAATCTCTGTTGGGTGTGCACACTATCTGGTCAAGGGTATTTGTGTTAATAAAGTCCAAGAATTATTGACCCTTGGAGTAAGAGGCAGTCTATGTTTTCCAGCCTATAAAGGGGTAGTTAAAGTCTTCCATAAATAGGGTATTTGGTTTAATGATGAGTGTTTCCAGTAGCTTTAGGTATGATCTATGGGATTCTAGGGATAGAGGATTAAATATAGCTTGCTAGGATAAGATATAGCCTTTATCTATGGTTATTTGACATTGATAAATTCCAGGGCTTCATCCTGACTTACCGATGTAGAGTTATGTTTGTTGCTAACATAGAAGACTGAGATTTCTTCACCTGTCTGTGCAGCTGATGTTCTAAATATGTGGAAAACATTGTAGCCTTGCATTGCTGGAGTGCTTTCTACTGGTTTAAACCATGTCTCAGTAACAGCACAGATTCCTATATTCTCCAGAGTGAGTAGAGTATGTAGGGTTTTGAGTTTCTTGTTTACAGTCCTAGCATTGAGCAGTAACACCTTTAGTTTCTTTGGATTCTATTTTCAATGTCAGTAAGTTTGTCAGTTTGGCATTACCTAAAAATGTTATAAAGAAGTGGAAAAAAATTTAGTCAAAATTTGGAAGCCTAGGGGAGACAGGTGCAGGCCATCCTTTGCAAAGCAACACGATCTGTTAACCATGTCTTCCCATGCTGACAATTATTGAATCCCCCTGGAAAGACACCAGAAATTAAGTCAATTGTTAAAGGCAATCTTTTGTTCATACTGTTGCATCATTCATGGTGAAGCTAGAATGCTATTCAATGCAAGCTACATGCATGCCTGAGGCACAGATTCAGAGATCAACAATGTCTCTCTTTATATAGTCCTGGGAAGTATTTCTCAGGGCAATAACACCCACATGGACTATAACAGAATCATACTATCACCTGTGATGTAGTGACTTGCATACATGCATAACTTGGTGGAATCTGGCTCCGTATAAGCAGATAACCATTATCTTATCCTTGTTCAGTCTGGTGAGTGGATCATCTGTGTGCATCGTACAATAGAGTCCCCTATGACAAGTATCCTGGGTAATGTGTTGGCTTACCTTATGGACTTTGTTCTTGGAGCTGCACTGGGTGTAGGAATATGTGTGGTCTTGTGCTGATTTTGGTAAGTGCTTTAGAGCAACTATTTCCAACCCAGGGTAGGCAGGAAAAAATTAACAATTGCAGAAAAAGTTTTTTTATATAAAAAAATATTCTGCATTAGACACTTTCACTATCACAGGACATATGTCCAATGATAGTGAAAGTGCCAAATGTATTTAGCAGCTATTCTGATATTAACAATATAGGAAGAAGAAGGTTGTGTGTCTGTGCTTTGTGACCATGGTGCATGTGGGAAATGTGTGAAAGTGCCTATAGCATTTAGGGGGGGGGGGTTACAAATCTTAGGAAAAGAAGAAACAACAAAAGAAAGGTAAGAACAACATCCTCAGTCTATGGTTTGGCCAGCCAGCTACTCTGTTATACAACAGTGGGGAACTGTGAAAAATCCCACTGCATTGTACCTCTGGCTCACACATTATAAATATATGAAGTTACAGAAATAACAGCCTTCTTTGGAGTATAGGTATGTCACGTACAATACAGTGGCTTGAAGTGCTACATATAAAGTTGGAGACCTCAGTTTGCATCCCATCAGTAATGACTAGGCTCTCAGTGACCCTGAGTAAGTTACTTACACTCCTTGTCTTCTTGGATCTACCCTAGAAAACATTTTAGTGGTGCAAGATTAGCACATTCAAAAAAATTCACTTGAATCATTTATATATTACGCTTGGCCTTTAACAGGAGGAAATGCATTTCCACTTGTTGGAGGATGTAGTGCAGCATTCCCAACCACAAGCCATGGATCATTTGGTTCCAGGCCATCAGGCACTAAGTGAAATGAAAATGTGAATGTGTGTATGTATGTCTATGAGTCTGTTTATGGGTCTGTCTGTGTGTCTAAGTGACTGCGTGCATGAAAGCAGAATGTACGTGTGTGAAAGTAGAAACTGTATGTATGAGAGAGAGCAGTGAGATTGATCGAGCCGTTATGTTACACTCGCTAAGTAGCGCTGTTTAGTGAGTGTAAAATAAAAGTCAACCAAAAAAGTGTGCGTCTGTGTTTGTGTGTGTTTTTCTGTCTGCTTGTGAGTGAATACGTTTAAGAAAGTAGCAGTCCATGCGCACGTGTGTGTGTGTGTGTGTGTGTGTGTGTGTGTGTGTGTGTGTGTGTGTGTGTGTGTGTGTGTGTGTGTGTGTATGTGTGCATGTTTCTGTATGCATGTGTGAGTGAATGTGTGCATGAAAAAACAGTGTGTGTGTGTGTGAGATTGAGTGAGGATGTGACACTGGGGGTTGGTGTAATGCTATCCCATATTGGTGAGTACCAGGGAGTAGTTAAAGTCTTCCATAAATAGGGTATTTGGTTTAATAATGAGTGTTTCCAGTAGCTTTAGGTATGATCTATGGGATTCTAGGGATAGAGGATTAAATATAGCTTGCTAGGATAAGATATAGTCTTTGTCTATGGTGATTTGACATTGATAAATTCCAGGGTTTCATCCTGACTAACCGATGTAGAGTTATGTTTGTTGCTAACACAGAAGACTGAGATTTCTTCACCTTTTGTCCCTGTCTGTGCAGCTGATGTTCTAAGTATGTGGAAATCATTGTAGCCTTGCATTGCTGGAGTGCTTTCTACTGGTTTAAACCATGTCTCAGTAACAGCACAGATTTCTATATTCTCCAGAGTGAGTAGAGTATGTAGGGTTTTGAGTTTCTTGTTTACACTCCTAGCATTGAGCAGTAACACCTTTAGTTTCTTTGGATTCTATTTGCTATGTCAGTAAGTTTGTCAGTTTGGCATTACTTAAAAATGTTATAAAGAAGTGGAAAAAAAAATTGTCAAAATTTGGAAGCCTAGGGGAGACAGGTGCAGGCCATCCTTTGCAAAGCAACACGATCTGTTAACCATGTCTTCCCATGCTGACAATTATTGAATCCCCCTGGAAAGACACCAGAAATTAAGTCAATTGTTAAAGGCAATCTTTTGTTTATACTGTTGCATCATTCATGGTGAAGCTAGAATGCTATTCAATGCAAGCTACATGCATGCCTGAGGCACAGATTCAGAGATCAACAATGTCTCTCTTTATATAGTCCTGGGAAGTATTTCTCAGGTTACTAACACCCACATGGACTATAACAGAATCATACTATCACCTGTGATGTAGCGACTTGCATACATGCATAACTTGGTGGAATCTGGCTCCATATAAGCAGCTAACCATTACCTTATCCTTGTTCAGTCTGGTGAGTGGGGTATCTGTGTGTGTCGTAAAATGGAGTCCCCTATGACAAGTGTCCTGGGTAATGTGTTGGCTTATCTTATGGACTTAATCTTGGGGCTCCACTGGGTGTAGGAAGATGTCTGATGTTTTGTGTTGATTTTGGTGAGTGCTTTACAGCAGCTATTTCCAACCAAGGGTACGCAGGATAAAAATTAACAATTGCAGAAAAGTATTTTTTATATCAAAAATGTCCTGCATTAGGCACTTTCACTATCATAGGACATCTGTCCAATGATAGAGAAAGTGCCAAATGTATTTAGCAGCTATTCCAATATTAACAATATAGGAAGAAGAAGGTTGTGTGTATGTGCTTTATGACCATGGTGCATGTGGGAAATGTGGGAAAGTGCCTATAGCATTTGGGGGAGGGGGGGGGTTGCACATCTTAGGAAAAGAAGAAACAACAAAAGAAAGGTAAGAACAGCATCCACAGTTTTTGCTTTGGCCAGCCACCTACTCTGTTACACAACAGTGGGGAACTGTGAAAAATTCCACTGCATTGGACCTCTGGCTCACACTTTATAAATATATGCGGTTAAAGAAATAACAGGCTTTTTTGGAGTATAGGTATGTCATGTACAATACAGTGGCTTAAAGTGCTACATATAAAGTTGGAGACTTGAGTTTGCATCCCATCAGTATTGACTGGGTTCTTAGTGACCCTGAGTAAGTTACTTACACTCCTTGTCTTCTTCGATCTACCTTAGAAAATGTTTCAGTGCTGCAAGATTAGCACATTCAAAAAATTCACTTGAATCATTTATATATTATGCTTGGCCTTTAACAGGAGGAAATGCATTTCTACTTGTTGGAAGATGTAGTGCAGTATTCTCCAACCACAACCTGTGGATCATTTGGTTCTAGGCCATCGGGCACTGAGTGAAATGAAAAAGAGAAATTGTGTGTGTATGTATGTGTATGAGTCTGTTTATGCGTCTGTCTGCATGTCTAAGTGACTGCGTGCATGAAAGCAGAATGTACGTGTGTGTGAAAGAGGAAGAAACTGTATGTATGAGAGAGAGTGAGCAGTGAGATCGAGCTGTTATTTTACACTAGCTAAGAAGCACTGTTTAGTGAATGTAAAATAAGTCAACCAAAAAAGTGTGTGTCTGTGTTTGTGTGTGTGTGTTTTTCTGTCTGTGTGTGAGTGAATGCATGCAAGAAAGTAGGAGTCCAAGCTCACGCGTGTGCATGTTTCTGTCTGCATGTGAGTGAATGTGTGCATGAAAAGGCTATGGGCCGGAGTCACAAAACCTCCATGTAAGAGTTAATATGTCTTACACGGAGGCTGCAGTCTAACAGTATGACATCAGCACACCATGCATATTCATGAGGGCATGGTGAATCATACCCTAGGCTAACACGGTCCGTGTAGGAAAGTAGGGGGCATGTCCGAATACTGAGTTCTGCAAAGGGACATGCCCCCAGAAGAGCCAGAGTCCTGAAAGTAAACACCCACGAGCGAGTCCACGGAAATGTCAAGGAATACAACACCACACATGCCCCTACAGACTATAAACCCAACTGTAATGTAAAATGTAAAAATAGCAGTTTAATTTTTTTTTTTTATAATTTCCAAAATGTTTGCTCGTAGTTGTGCTCATTTGCGTGGGTATGCCCTCCGCTCAGCCACAGTTAGCAGACATTGAAAAGCATATAAGATTTAAATATGCAAATTAAGCCAAGTAGCAATAGCTTAGCAGTAGAGACGTTGGCCAAAGAGGAGGTAGTCACGGTTCGAGCCCCCACATCATTCTCCAGTTTTACTTAAATAAGCATGAAACAATCCCCTGACACACACACACACACATATATATATATATATATATATATATATATATATATATATATATATGTGTATATATCTATATATATATATAAATATAAAACTATAATTTAAGTAAAATGTAATGAAATGGGCCATGTATTTTTGAAGAAATCCGACATAATAAAATATAAAAAAAGGATCATAATTGCCCATAGCTTAGCAAGGCTTTAGCAAGCTGAATTTGGGTGCCTGTAGGTGAGCAGTGCTTTAACAAGCTTAATATGAGTGCCCATAGGTGAGCAGCGCTTTAACAGGTTTAACATGAGTGCCCGCAGGTGAGCAGCGCTTTAACAGGTTTAATATGAGCACCCGGAGTTGAGCAGTGCTTTAACACGCTTAAAATGAGTGCCCGTAGTTCAGCAGCGTTTCACCCAGCATAATATGAGTGCTCATAGCTAAATATCGCGTTACCCAGCGTAAGCCGTTTGAGCTGAGCTGCGCACTGTGCCAACCAGCTTACCATTGGGCAACATTGGGCAAGCTGTATCAAAGCTGCCTTTACACAGACACACCTCCTAGCCTGTCTAGACAGTAGTAAAATAAAGAAAGGAATGCCCAGGGTCGAACCCAGGATACTGTGCACCATAGTCAAAGTACTGCACCACTAAGCCATGACAGTTGCACTGAGAAATGCAGTATTAGCATATATATAGGAATGAATGGAAATAGAAGCATGACAAAGCAGTTTTTTTTAAGCTGATAAATATCCAAAATGGCCAATCACAGATAAATGTGGGAAAACCGGCATATATAAGCCCCATATGTGGGAATACACAGCATACCTGATTGTGGTACCCATTTGCAGTCAGGATGGCAGGTGCAGGAGAGGGAAGTCGCTTTAGAGCACAAAGGTGGGGTGTTGAGGAGTCAAAATATATGGTTTGGCTCCTAGTCCATGATCATGAAGCACAACTCATGCAGGGCCAGGTTCATTGGGGTGCGTACAAGGCAGAGGCGTGGAACCGGTTGGCACATGATCTCACCAGTGCCACAGGCATTCCGAGGATTGGTGAACAGGTCCGTCACCACCATGCGGACCTGAAGCGATGGAAGGAGGACCAACTGAACCTTTGGATCCAGGAGGCCCGCCAAATGCCCAACTCCCCACTACTAAGTATCCATGTAATTAAGTATGTAAGAAATGCTATCCTAGCCTATAGTATGGAGATGTATGTTCCAATATTACTTTATTTATATTACAGCTGCAGGTGTTCATTCCACGAATCAGCGAGCCTATGCTGATAGGCTGCTGAGGCTGCACCACCAGGCAGGTTAGTAATTATTTAGCTGGTACCGTCATAGAATATAAGTGAGACAGATTGTAAAAGAGTTCAGTGTTGTAACCCACTAATAAAGCTCAAATAAGCCTAGAAGAAAGATTCTGCTAGTATTGTAAGATTAGATAAGTGATGCAGCCTGGAAAAGAGTGTAATGCAAACCAGTAATAAAGATTAAAGAAGTCTCAAATAGAGTTTCCACCTGTATTGTAATATCAGATAACTGCTGCAGCCAGAAAATGAGTGGTAATCAATCAACAAAGGATAGACAAGTGTCGAATACATCCTTGTAAATTCTGCCATATGAAATAAGTGAGTCAGCTGGAAAGGATTGTTGTAAACCAGTAATAAATGTTAATAAAGCCTAGAATTAAGTACCATTCTGAAATGTAAATATAAAATAATTGAGAGAGTGTGAGAAAGACAGTTTGAAGCTACCAAGAAAGCTGTAATAAGTCTGGAATAAAGGTATACTGCAGTCACTACATAATGAAATGAATGAGACAGCCACAACCAAACAGTGTAATGTGTTAAATAAAATGTAAAACATGGACTGTGTCCATCCCACAAATTGGATATGTTGTTGTACCCTTGCATTAAGGAAATAGTATGGTTGTATGAAATGCTGAACATCCACAGTTGTCTAGACCCATATAAATCAAATGTAGCAGGATGCTGTACCTGAACACAGCCAGATATGAACATATATGAATAAAAATGGAATGTATATTAATGTAGCAGTAACATCCCCATCACCAACATTCCTAAGGTTACATACAGGAAACTGTACTAATACATGTAGGGGATATATATATCTGCATCTACTAGGAATGTACAGTATATGTATAGGTAGTTTTAGTTGTTAATGTAATATTTCTCCACCGTACCCTATTTTCACAAATGATGCCATTCCACACCAAACCAGGTATGTGTATTCACAATTAATTCCCATGGACATTTGTCCTGTTGGTTCATACATATCTGCATGTACGTTGATGCATGTGCCCCGTTCACATATCCAAATCTGATGGCCTGTTGCCACCAATCAACCCTGCATGCTGTTGGAATGTGCACTGTAGTTCTAAATATGCATGTGTTATGCTTGTTGCTCAATGTTCGGAATACATGTGTGTTTGGTTAATGGGAATACTGATGCATGCTGTTACAACTAATTTTGAATGGTGTTGTTTGTTACTAACCCAAAATGCCATAAAATACTGCTAAACATAGGACAACAGGGAAGGCGGGTTCCAGCGGACCCACCTCTCCCACCTCAGCTGGCGAGTGCACCTGGCACCAGTGCCCATGCTGGGGCCTCCTCCTCCGGTGGCCCTGTGCCACCTTCGGGTGGAAGCACTGCAGGGGATGAGGCTCATCCCCCCTCTACAAGTAAGGCCGGAGGAGAGCCTCCACTCACCCTCCATAGGGTCCGGTCTGTGGTGCGTAGCGAAATCAGGCGTTCTGTGACTGATCCCCTACGCCAGCTTGAGGTGAGGGTGGCACAACTCATGGGTGTGCCTGCCCATTCTATCCAGCCCCCAGCACAGCCCCGACCTGGGCTGTGAAGGCGCAGTGGTAACTGCCTATGGGTGGGGATTTTAGTTCCACTGTTGCCATGTGTGGGCTCATGGGCTTGCGATATCCTAACAACCATCCCCGTCATTTGTGTTTACCCCCCACATGTGTCATACTCTGACCCTGTATGCATCTTGTTTGTCTTGTCTATTAACCTCCCCAACTTACCTCCCCAAATATACCTACTTACTGTACCTCACATTACACTCTCACCTGAAAAAAAATAAAAAAAGGGCACTCTGTTCCCACAAAAAAATTACGCCCCATACATAGCTGCCCAATTTTCACACGTCCACTAGACATGTAAACTGATAATTCTAATTGGCAATACAACATATTTTAAAAAATAGGAAACCACGAAGTATTGCAGCAAAGGCTGAGCAGATTCAAACCAAATAGCCATTTAATTATAAGCGCTTTCGGTATAGAGATTCTCCCCACCTTCCTCAGACAAAATGCTACAAAACTAAAATTCTTCCACAATGTTAAATACTACAATTAATTATGACATCATAAATGTTTCAAAACAATTATACAATTATACAATGAATTAACTTCAAGCCTAACATTCTTTTGTAAAAACCTAAAAATATGAATAAAATATACAGAATAAAATACAGTTGTGTATAATACCAACCAAAAGGTGAACAGCAAGCAAGCAAACAGAAGTAAATATTGAACCTAAAATGTATGTATGAATTTTGGTCCGTGTAATTGCCTTCCATACAAGAATTTTTTGTACAAAATGTTCAATAATATATATATATATATATATATATATATATATATATATATATATATATATATATAGACCAAAGAAATATATATATACCATAATAAATGTATGTATATATATATATATATATATATATATATGTATATATATGTATGCACTAAACACACAAATCCCTCCCATTCTTAAAAGTGTTTATCTACTTAGAGCCATTAGTTTCAAAAAACATTTAATAGACAATATCTCATTTAAACCTGGAGCCATATAAGAAGCAGTACGAATCTGCCAGAAAACCTCTTGTTGTTCCAATTTTACCTGCCACGGACCCCCCCCTCACATGAGGTTGTACTTGGTGTAGGACTGAGAAATGAAAAGAATGATCTGCATTTTGGCAAATATGTTTTGCCAATGCATTATTTAGATCTCTTTTTTCGATGGCATAAAGATGTTCATACATTCTTTTTTTGAGTGGTCTGTCGGTCTTGCCAATGTAAAAAGCGGAACACTTTTTACATGATTCCGCATAGACCACTCCTTTAGAACTACAATTAAATGGGCCATTGATACGGTACTCTCTCCCAGCCATATTAATGGTAATACCAACATGAATGTGTTTACAGTATTGACAGGTTCCACACTTCTTCATCCCTACATTCTTCTTATTTGATTTAATTTTTGTCTGCTCTAAAAGTTGTTTCAAATTTTGGCCACGCCTATAAGTAATTGTGGGCCTGTCACCTACCAGGTTGACCAAATGTTGGTCATCCGAAATAATCTTCCGATTTTTAAAAATAATGTTATATATGACTTGAGCATCAGTACAATATGAAAAGAGAAAACTCAAATTAGGTACCCTATTATTGTTATCAATCCTACTAACCATATTTCCCCCTCCAAGTAGTGGTTCAAAATGTCCAGACTTTCTTTTTGTACAAACGTCTTGCCTTATTTCATCCACAAAGCAAGAAGGATATCCCTGTGCTATGAACATGGATTGAATATTCTCACATTCAATCACAAAATCTGATAAATCAGACACCATTCTGGCTGCCCGGACAAATTGCCCCTTAACTACACTTCTTTTCTGATGTATGGGGTGGGAGCTGGTAAAATGTAGATAAGTATTAGAAAATGTAGTCTTCCTAAAAATAGTTGACCTAAATTTCCTCAAATCGTAATCTTTGCTTATTTTGACATCAAGAAAAGATATTTCCTCCAAACTACTAGAATAAGTGAATTCAAGAAAATGTGTCATTCCGGATAGACTCTCAATAAATGTTGGAATACATTCTAAAGAGCCTCTCCATAAAAAGAACATGTCATCTTGGTACCTTGTGTACCAAGTGACATTTTCCTGATATAATTCGTTTTGAAAAAGGAATTCATGTTCCCAAGAGGCTAAAACACTATTGGCGAAAGTGCATCCGCACGGTGAGCCCATAGCAATCCCAGAAGTTTGGAGATAATAATTGTTCTTAAAAATTCAAAAGTTATTTGTAAGTATGATATCTAACAGCATTTCCACCAGGTACATCTGATCCTTAGATGCTCCCTTTCGGAGCATAAAATCAACTGTCCACTGGACCCCTAAACCGTGTGGAATGACAGTATACAGGTCCTTAATATCTACAACAAGAAAGATGAAAGTAGGGTCATATGAGATTTTACTAATATTTTCTAAAAAACCCCAGGAATCCCTACATATTTGAGCTTCTTGTTTCAATAGTGGCTTAAGAATGCTATCAACCAGTTTGGCACAAACATACGTGACAGACCCTCTCCCATCAACTATTGGCCTAAAGGGAGGGTCTGCTAAATTTTTGTGAATTTTCGGGGTGCCAAAGAGGGTTGGAATTCTGGGGGATGACATGGTGAGATATTGAAGTAAATCATAATCTATTGTTTCTTCTAGGAATAGCTCATCCAACATTTCCTTAATTCTTTTGTTAGCAATATTGACCTCATTTATACTTGAAAGGATATAAGGACCTGTATTTAGGTATTCCAACATCTTATTTTCATATTCGAAGTTATCCATTAATATCAGGCCCCCACCCTTATCACGTGCCATGACCTGAATTTGGCATTCATTAAGTAACTGGATGAATGCCAGTTCGTTGTTGCTAACATTCAAATTTGTCCGTTTTTTCTCCCCAAAAGGAGAATATTGTTTATTGACCATGGCCCTCAGATCTAGCTCACACATTTTTTCAAAAACACTAAGTGTGTTATTAAGTGGTGGGTTGAAAATGCTAGAAACCCTGTGAGTACTAAGTAGAGAGGGAGTATTGCCTAATAGGGATGTAAGATTCAACTTACAAACATAGAGTTTTAAATCCACAATAATATTTATAAGGTTACATTTTTTGTCAGGGACGACATGGCTCCAGGTTTGAATGAGAAATTGTCCATTAAATGTTTTTTGAAACTAATGGCTTTAGGTAGATAAACATTTTTAAGAATGGGAGGGTTCTGTGTGCTTAGTGCATATATATATATATATATATATATATATATATATATATATATATACATACATTTATTATGGTATATATATATTTATTTGGTCTATATATATATATATATATATATATATATATATATATATATATATACATTATTGAACATTTTGCACAAAAAATTCTTGTATGGAAGGCAATTACACGGACCAAAATTCATACATACATTTTAGGTTAAATATTTACTTCTGTTTGCTTGCTTGCTGTTCACCTTTTGGTTGTTATTATACACAACTGTATTTTATTCTGTATATTTTATTCATATTTTTAGGTTTTTACAAAAGAATGTTAGGCTTGAAGTTAATTAATTGTATAATTGTATAATTGTTTTGAAACATTTATGATGTCATAATTAATTGTAGTATTTAACATTGTGGAAGAATTTTAGTTTTGTAGCATTTTGTCTGAGGAAGGTGGGGAGAATCTCTCTACCAAAAGTGCTTATAATTAAACGTCTATTTGGTTTGAATCTGCTCAGTCTTTGCTTCAATACTTCATGGTTTCCTATTTTTTAGTTTTTGGTTTCTGTCTTTTGGCGTTGTGGTTTACAAGTACAACATATTTTGTTGTCCTCACCCCTCTCTCAGGGGTGGAAGGTTTCAAATTTCACACCAAATTTCATACATATGCACAGCTGTTGCTGATAAAGAAATGGGCAGCTATGGGCCTTCCCTACATCCTTCCTGCACATCCCGAGCTTGTTTTCCTACTGTCCTACCCTCTTTGTTTCCCCTTTTTCACCACTTTCCTATTTCCCCATTTTCTTTTCTTTAAAAGACATTAGCGTGAGTGTTAGCGGGAGTCAGCACTTTTAAGCAGTAGTCAGTGGGTGTGCATGCGCTTAGCTAAGCGAGTGTGCGCATGTGTAAGCATCGCGCAAACCAGCGCAAACCTGCTTACAACTGCTTAAAAGTGCCTTAGTCACTCTGTATGACAAGGCCTGTAGTCTGCTCATCAGCAAAATAAAATACCCCTGTCAGTCTCAAACCCCGGAAACACTAGTCTGCATGAATTACCACTGAGCCACGGCAGATATACAAGAACTTGGTGCTGAAAGAAATATATCATGAAATACAAGGAGTGAATGTAAAGGGAATATGGGAAGGCCATTACACAAAGTTTGTTCCCTGTATCTTTACTGGCAATTCTTGTGGAATTGCATTACATTAGTGTGATAAGAGAAACAGCCATGCTAGGAGGTAATAATGTTAGAGTAGCACCTTACAAACCCCACACAGTATCAGAGCAGGATAAACACCGCCATATTTGAATAGGTATGAGGCCAGACTTCCCAACTGTGACTGATTTACAGGGATGTCCCTGATTTGCAAAAAAATGTTACCTGTGCCCCACTGACTCCCTGTGAAATGTACTAACAGTAGGCAGAAAGGTGGGGAATCCCACGTAATGGTGACTGTCAGTAAGTTAAAGTAGACACTACTTGCATGTCAGAAATGGTGTAGTAATACATATGCTCAAAATACCCCACAGTCACAACTGCAGAATATCTAAAATATATCACGGGTGTATCCCACTGATATGTGCCTTTCCCTGAAGCTGGTCAAATATATACCTGAGACTATCTGAGGCCTACAAATGTCAGAAACACACAGGCATATCAGCCTGTCTGCTGTTACACACTCTGCGAATAGCTGTAGAATTACTCCCACGAGCACACCCTCATGTAGGAGTACAACACAGAAATATCAAAGGATGTAGCCATCTAACAAACTAATGATAGTATAGCAGTTTACAAGCACTGCATGTGCCTGATATTCATAATTGTTAGTACAAAATACAAGGCCCTAGTACTACTCAGCAGCAAAATAAAATATCCTTGTAAGTGCCAAACCCCAAACCTTGGGCTGACCAGACTGCATGCAGTGCCACCAAGCCACAACAAACATATAAGAACTTACTACTAAAAGAAATATATCATGCATTACAAGGAGTGATTGTAAATGGAAAATAGGAAAGCTATAGCAACACATTCAAGTAAAGACAAATATCAGGCCTTCAAGGAGTGAATGCAAAGGGAAAATAGTGAAGCCATAGCTACACATTGCAAGAACTACTGTTGTATACCAGTTAATCCACAACTCCCACAGGAAAGTACATACTCCCATGTAAACAGTGTTAGCATTAGCAGATGTGAGTTAACATACCCACTGAGAAGAGTGAACTGGAAAAAGCAACAAAAGCAACAATCAGGTTTCAGTACAACATGCATTTCAGTGGCTACAACCCAGCCTTAGATATGAAAGACATACCAACCTTGTGACTGACACAACAGTGTCCACAGCAAACCAGCATGGTCCCCACCTTGGAAAACTGAAAGGCCTATGCCTACCTAACCTAACATTTTATAGCAGTGTCCTGAAATCACAGTGAGAACTGCAATTACCACACAGCAGGCTGCATGCAATTATTAAATGCTGGCCACCAATTGGTGCAGGGGCCATCACATGCACATGTGCAGATACCTACAAAAGCAGCCTGTACTGCCAGTCCACACATGCAATAATATCATTGCAGCAACTGGAGGGAGAGAGAGAGAGAGAGAGAGAGAGAGACCAAAAAAAAAAAAAAAAAAGAAAGAAAAACCAAGCCAGCCAGCCAGCCAGCCATTCAGGCAGCCATCCAGTCAGCCATTCAGACATCCAGGCAGCCAGCCATTCGGCCATCCAGGCAGCCAGCCATCCAGGCAGCCAGCCAGCCATCCAGCCAGCCAGCCAGCCATCCATCCATCCAGGCATCCATCCAGCCAGCCATCCAGGAATCCATCCAGCCAGGCATCCAGGCAGTCAGCCATGCAGGCAGCCATCCAGGCGGTCATCCAGGCAGCCAGCCAGCCATCGATGCAGCCAGCCAGCCATCCACCCAGCCAGCCAGCCATCCATCCAGGCAGCCATCCAGCCAGCCATCCAGGCATCCATCCAGCCAGCCATCCAGACATCCATCCAGCCAGCCATCCATGCATCCAGGCAGCCAGCCATCCAGGCATCCAGACAGCCATCCAGCCAGCCAGCCAGCCAGCAAGCTAGCAAGCCAGCAATCCCAAAAAAAGTTGTCAGAGACAAAGGTTATGTAAACTACATAATCTAATAATCTACATACTGTGAACCCTCCATATGTGTTAGCAGTCTGTATCTATATGTATATGAAGATGTGCATAGGGCAAGGGACATACTGCAACTGTTAGTGAAGGCTGGACATAAATATGTAGTTGAAGGTTGCTATGTGCACATATCAATGTAGGTTGTAGAGTGTGGCATTGAAAACAGCATGCAGTGCAGGTATATGTCATGTGGTGGTGAACTTCTGTGGGACTGAGCCAGTGAGGCCTGCTACAGCTATATGGCTTGAGGACAGCATAATGCATTATGCACAACAGTGTGCAATATCATTACAGAATGGTATGTCTCACAACTGTTGCAGAAGTGATATTCCCACCATGAAAGGTGGGCAGTCCATGTACCTACATGTGCATGTATATGTACAGCAATGAATGTTAAGAAGTGTGTGTGTGTGTGTGTGTGTGTGTGTGTCTGTGTGTGTGTGTGTGTGTGTGTGTGTGTGTGTGTGTGTGTGTGTGTGTATATATATATATATATATATATATATATATATATACACATATATATCTATATATCTACATATCTATCTATCTATATCTATATATATATATATATATATATATATATATATATATACATAGACAGAGAGGTCCATATAGATACATAGAGATATATGGATAGATAGATAGAGAATATGTATATACATATAGATATAATAGACAAATACATATATAGATATAAATTTAGATACATACATGTATACAGATAGATATGAATGTCTATAGATATGTGTATATGTGTGTGTGTGTATATATATATATATATATATATATATATATATATATATATATATATATATATATATATATATATATATATATATATATATATATATATATGGTTATATATAGCGGTGTGTATATAGATATATATATATACATATATATAGATATGTATATATATTTACACATATAAGGCCACAGACATACCTAACAAAGACTGATAATGGCCACAAACACATTCCCTATGCAGACTGACTCACAAAGCCACAGCTAGATTGCCTTGCATACTGCCTACACAGAGGTTACCAGTGCTGGACATACAGAGTTATGTCACACCCATACCAGTTGGCCAACCACCATGGCAACACCTCACCATCCGTCCAGCCTACATGACCTAGGGCCCTAATCCCTGTCACCGCACTAAACACCACATGCTGGAGGTACAGGTTTCTGTACACAAATATGCCATACCCTGGACTAAACCACCCAGCATTAACAAACAAGGCTCCTCATTAGTAGATGTCATACATACCCCTGATGAATGTCATGGAGATAGGTAATATGCCCTGTGTGTAACCTTTTCACAGGAGCAAGTAAAATCACAGTACATGTGTACCTAAGGGCAGGGTAGCATATGGCTAGGCTGCTCTAGGTCCAGGTCCTATAGCATAGTACCTGTCTATGACACAATGCACACAAACATGTACACAGTGCAATACCAGCTATGTGACATTGAATGAGTGTGACACTGACTGTGTGCAAGGTCTGTAAAGGTGTGATAGCTTAGCGTGAATTTGTGTCTGTCATGGTAGTTGGTGTCCTTGGTGTGAGGCCAGAGAAAGATGTGTCAGTTATTGGGATGCAAACATAGTAGATTGGCATATGTTGTGCCATAGTTCCCTGTGTACGACTGTGGTGTCCCATCATAGGCAGAAGAAATACATGTATGCTTAGTAAGTTGTACTGCTGTTGAATCCAGCTCACATATGAACTGTTGTACTACCTGATGTTGTAGGCCTAAACACTACAGTATGGTGTATGTTCACATTCTGTGGTAACACTGTTTGGTGTGTTACCTATAGTCTGCACAGATTACATACCTCATGCATAGGTATCTGTAAGTAGGGGCACACAGTACTATAAGGTACACAGTTAATGCTCATCTGTGTCGTCATACATTTGTGTGTTGTATGTATGTGTAATGTGTGTGTAATGATGCCTGTACCATGGCCGCAATCACATGTGTGTTACAGGGTATGTGTGTGTACCTGGCAGCATGTATACTCTGTGACAGCAGTATGCTGGCTTTAGTAACAACTGTGCACATATGTCAGGTAGGGGTATGGCTTCAAAGACTAGGGTGGATTACTGTTGACACTGTACATGTGTATTGCATTCATTGCATGGGGTGACAATATTCTTCATCCATTAGCTTGATACATACCCCAGTGTGAGGTTGTGTATTGTATCCCAAACAGTGTGCCGAGTGCTGGTGTATACTAGTTTGTTGTATGGAGTGTGGCAGGCACTGTCAGACAGTTGTGGGCTGAGCACTGATATGTGGTATTGAACATGTGTATCCCCTGATAGACAGACAGATGTTATATATGGCAGTGAAGTGATATCAGTACATTTTAATATTAAGTGTGCCACATGACTTGCTCACATATTTTTCTTTTCCTTCCTTCCAGGGTGATGGTACATCAGAGAAATCCACCTTATTCAGCAGCAGAGGATCAGGAGATCCACTAAAGCCTGGTGCAGAATTACTGTGTGTTGTTTTCCAGGACCAGCCAGAACCAGCATGAGAGGGCTGCACTATGGCAAGAACTTGTCCGTCGGGTAAATGACATAGTGTTAGAGAAATATGTATTTGAATATATGTGAAGTACTAGATTTTAAAGCAAAGTAGTATGTAATGCATTTTATTCTATTAATGATATAACAAAAAGAATGAATTCATATATAATTGCAAGAAGTGTTTGAAACTGCAGTGTGTCTTGTAGCAAGTTGGCCTCTGACCCTGGCAGCTGCTAGCTCAGCAAGCTTTAATGTTTATGCTTTTCACAAGTGATTTTCTGCTGGGTCAGGAAATGAAATATATGAAATAATGAAATCTTCTGCTCTTTCCTGCTGGGATGATTTGGCCTTGTGTATGTGTTACTAGATAACACACAGCTGTTGGGAAAGTATCACAGGGGAACAAAGAAGTGTATTAGAAGACTGAATCTGCTATTGTATTCAAACTAGTCTGAAACCTTGAAGAAGTAACTTTACAGAAAGACATTATGTCTGACCAGGTGGTAAGCAAGGCCGTATTGTTACCAGAGGAAAACTTTTTCTAAATATACAGCATCAGCATTATTTAATGAATAGAACACTGTAAGCTAAAGTGATGTAGATACCCTGTGACTGACCACGTCAGTAAGGTGGGCACAACTTGAATGTAAGAGACTATAAAAATTGTGTACTTCCTGTTTCATGTCAGACAAAATTCTGTACTTGTACGTTTTTTGCCTCCTGGTGTACACTAGTAAACCTTTGAACCTGAACCTCCTGTGTATTGATCTTTTATTTTATTTAACAGTTTGGTCCTTCTTAGCTGGAAATCCCTCAGACAGCTGCAGATCAGAGTCTACAGGTGGTAAAATACTGCGCAGGAGAAGTTACCGAAACGGTTCTTCTTGGGTGAAAAAGACCTCCGACTGAATTGTCATTTAAAGAGGCTGGCCACTTTCTGATCTGTGGCCGAAGAGCGGATCCTGGACAGCTCAATACTGGAGGCTCAGGTAGGAAGATTTTTGCCTTTTTTCTGTTTTAGATCAGGGACTAGGTTACAGTAAATATTGTTGTCAAGATTTGTTATGCAGATCAGGGACAAAAGGAATTACTGTGTATTTGGTCATAGATCAGGATAACAGAATAAGGTAGGCAGTTATTCTAGATAAACTGTGAAAAGGAACTGAAATTTTGGTATCACGTGATAAGAAGGGTTACGTAACATTTGCCTTTAACATGGGAAATCAGTGCACTAAAACATCGTGAGATCAGCCCCTAACCGAAGACGCAAAATATATGCAATCACAACATTCTGATAATGTTAGGTATTATACAAAGTGGGTTAACAAATATGAATTTGATGGTAAATTAGATAAAACTTCACTGGTTAAACTCCTTAAGCAACTTAAATCCGATGCGGGAGGTCAGGCAAAAAAGCAACGCCAATCAGGCATTCCTCAGGCACACAGGTGGATTGAGGAAGCAAACCGTAGGGAGCAGAAGACTAAAAATTCAAAACCATTATTTTTAGATAAAGAAGATAATAACATAGTAATAGCAACAGCTCCTGCTCCCCTGCCCTCTCCGTTGCCTTTTCCAGGATATGAAGCGGGTGGACAGGGTGGTCCGCCTCCGCGTTATCCTGAGGTCTCAGCGAGACCACAACCATTTGTTAGAGATACTATTGAAACTAGGTCCTGAGCACGTAAAATACATGGGGATGCAGAATCGTATCAAATAGAGAGAAACCTACAGGATGAGAATGAGGAAGAAATGTGTCCGCTTATAGAGGTCCCAAATCCTCAGGCAGGACAGGCAGGGCAGGACCCAACTCTCTTAGTATACAGACCATGGACACCGGAGGATATCCGGAAAGCTACTGAGGGAATCCCCCATCCGAAAGTTAATTTTACGAAATTTTTAGAAGATTTGCAAGGCATGAGGTTGAGTTACTACTTAAATGGGGAAGAAGTAGAAAAAGTAGTCAGACAAATTATAGGTCCAGATTGGCACATGATTTGTGGCACCTGGAATCCTCGTAATGCAGAGTTTAAACCACTCCCACATAGTGACGCATAACTAGACAATAGAGTGAAAGGTCTCACAGACGGAATCTCTGAGAAATGGAAACCTAGAGCAGATTGGACTTGCATTAACCAATGCATACAACAGGAAAATGAGACGGTAGATGGGTACTATGCAAGATTATTGGAATGTTTTAATAACCATAGCGGTATGACAGTTCCTGAAAACCAAGTGAATGATTCCTCGTATGAACAACAATTGAAAAATGCATTTTTAAAAGATTGCATTGCATCTATCAGTAGCTTCATTACGGGGCATATGATAGATCATCGAACAAGTAGACTACAAGCCTTACTTGAATATGCTAGGCATGCTGAAAGACATTTTAATAGCAAGAAGAAAAAGAAGGCGCAAGTCTTCACTGCTGAAGACGGAGCTGAAGTATTTGTGTTACAGTCAGGCAAAAAGGGAAAGAAAAATGCCCAGGGAAATAAACAGTCTGACAAACGGTCAGAAGATTTTGAAGAAAGGAAAAAGAGAGGTGAATGCTTTAAGTGCGGGAAGAAGGGACATCTAGCGAGGGATTGTAAACAGAATAAGAAGGTAATCACAGAAGATAAGGGAGATGAGGACTGACTATATGATAGTGAAGATACATAATGCAAACGTCAGAAATCATCAGGAGAAGTTAATAAACAGAGGACAAATGTAAATGTGATAGAAGGAATAGAGGAAGTGCAAGTAGATATAGAGGATGAAGAAAGTGAAATTTTGGATTTAGCATTATTGAGCCTAGAGCTCTACTTAGCAGACAGAACACCAGAATTACACTTCTAGTGGAGGGAAGGGAAGTCAAATTCCTGTGTGACTCAGGAGTGTCACGGACCCTGATACACCCCTCCAAGTTACCAGAACATTCTGAATCACCTGATTATATATTAGTGAAAGCTTCAAGATGGACAGCTATGCAGGGAACCACTTTCCCATGATATAGCAATAACTGACCCTGTTTCAGGTATGACTCAAAGAAGTAAGATTGTTGTTTCTGCAAAATGTCCAGTGAACCTATTGGGTAGGGACCTTATGCAGATATTTGGCATAGCAGTAGTTCCAACTGTGCAGGGTATGGAGGCACAGAGACAAATGGATACTTTTGTGGTGCGATCGGAGGGTGAAACTTTTTATTGGTACAGCCAGGACCTAGTTACGACTGGTCCAGGGGCAGTAACCAAGGAACTGATGAATGTAGCCATCAGTAAAGCCCCCTCCCTTGACACTGATCGACAGCATTTGTTACACTGTACTCTATACTACTGTAATACGCCAGGACCTGATAGAGAATATGAGCAAGAACTGTTCAAAAATCGTGCAACTAGATTAGTATTACGTACCTTGTATTGGGATACTGAGAGGAACAGTGTAGTTAGCTGTTCATTACCTCAAGAATTCCTTGCATTATATAGATCAAATCGATTGCCACATGTCAGCTTGACCAAGAACAAAAACGTAAAATGGGCAGACTTAGGAGAGAAGGTAACAAGATGGGAAAAACAGACTGACTTAGAATTGTCAGAACAGGGAATACAGAAACAAAAGTTGAATTGGTTGACGCAGATGCACCCGGCTGTACACTTGCAATCTAGCGAGGACAGCTGATTAGCATTTTTGTTAGGAGAAGAAGAGAAAGCCTTATGTGAGATACCAATGACTCTTTGGTCAACAGGCAAGTCAGACGTAGGACTTATTCGAACAGCAGGACTGGTTACAATTACACCGAAGTCAGCATTTACGCCACAGAAAAGACAATACCCTTTGAGAAAAGATGCAGAAATAGGAATCAAGCCTATAATAGCAGCATTGCTCAGGGAAGGAGTACTGGTAGAATCTCCTGATTCACCATGTAATACACCCCTATTTCCTGTTAAAAAAGCAAACGGGGAATGGCGGATGGTTCAAGATTTACAAGCTGTAAACAATGCAGTGATACCCAGAGCACCCATGGTGCCAGACCCACATACTTTGTTAAATGACTTAAAGCCCCAACAGAAATATTTTTTCTGTGGTAGATATCAGTAATGCTTTCTTTTCAATACCTATACATCCTGATAGTCAGTACTGGTTTGCATTTACATTTCAGGGTAAAAGGTATACCTATACTCGACTACCACAGGGATATTGTGAGAGCCCAACAATATTTGCACAAGAAATGGCTAGCAACCTGGCAGGGTTTACCCCACCAGGAGGTAGTCAAATTCCACTTTACGTAGATGACATTTTGCTAGCAACCCCCACCCAGCAGCAATGCAGGGAAGATACTGTAGCGCTATTGAAATTTTTAGCAACACAAGGACACAAAGTAAACAAAAGTAAGTTGCAACTCTGGAAAAAGCAAGTTAGATACCTAGGATATGTGATATCCAATGAAGGTAGGATATTAGACGAGGATAGAAAAGACAGCAATTTTACAAGCACCCAAACCAGCAACCAAGAAGGAAAGGATGTCCTTCTTGGGGACAACTAATTTTTGTCGGAGTTGGATACCAAACTATGCTTTGGAGTCTGCTCCACTGACTGACTTGACATATAAAACATCAATGGTAGCACAAGATTTATTACAATGGACACCCGAAGCAGAAACGGCTTTCTGCAGATTGAAGCAGTTGATAGCTTCTACATTAGTTTTAGGACTCCCAAATTATCACAAACGGTTCTTTCAGACTGTAGATTGCAAGCAAGGATATATGACGTCAGTGCTGACACAACAACATGGGGTTAAGCAATGCCCCATAGCGTATTATTCATCACAGTTAGACCCAGTGGCGCGATCTTTGCCTCACTGTGTACAAGCAGTGGTCGCAGCTGCAATGGCAGTACAGGCCTCGGCCTCAGTGGTATTATTCCACCCTCTCACATTGAGAGTGCCTCATGCAGTCACGATAATTTTACTGCAAGAAAAAGTAGCATATCTCTCTCCTGCTAGACATCTTTCATGTATGACTATACTGCTGAGCCAACCTCATATGACAATTGAACGATGTACGGCATTAAATCCATCAACATTACTCCCAACTCCTACAGATGGCACACCTCACAGCTGCCTGCAGGAAATTGAACAGTTAACCTTGCCTAGACAAGATCTCACAGATATGCCCTTGGATGATGCCGAGGTGACATATTACGTGGACGGCTCATGCGGAAGGGGCCCTACAGGTAAGAATCTAGTGGGATATGCAGTAGTTTCAGACACTGAAATTTTAGAAGCCCAACCCTTACCACATAACTTGTCTGCACAAGCAGCAGAATTGATAGCTTTAACACGAGCATGCACTTTAGCAAAAGACAAATGTGTAAACATATATACTGACAGCCAGTATCCTTTCTCTACAGTACATGTATTTGCGCAACAATGGAAAAATAGGGGAATGATAACATCTAGTGGAAAACCAATTAATCATGCGCAATTTATTTTGGAATTATCAGAATCTATCCAGTTACCTACTAAAGTAGCTATTTGCAAATGTGTAGCTCACACAAAACAACAGGATAGGATTTCGAAAGGCAATGCGAGAGCTGATGCAGCTGCAAAGCAAGCGGCTTCAGACTCAGAAACTTTACTTTTGAATGAGGAATTACAACCCTCTGAGATTTTAGATTTAGACATGTTAAAAATAATGCAAATGCTTACTACAAAAGAAAAACAAAAATGGGAAAAACAAGGTGCAATCCTTGAAAATGGACTGTACATTTCCAGAGAGAAAAAAACAATATTGCCATCTAATTTATTTAGATATGCAGCTTTGTTGAGCCATGGGCAGTACCATGTCTCAACAGGGGGGATGGTGCAGTTAGTAAATCGAATATTCCAAACATATGGATTCACAAATTACACAAAAAAATTTTGTGCAGCTTGTCATACTTGTAACAAGCACCATGCACAAGGGGGATTTACACCTAAACAAGGAAGTTTTCCTATACCACCATATCCGTTCCATACTATTTGTATGGATTTCATGGAGTTGAATAAGTGTGAAGGGAAAAAATATTGCCTAGTCATTGTAGATATGTTTTCTAAATGGGTAGAAGCTTTTCCAACCAAAAGTCTGGATGCAGCAACAGTGGCGAAAGCCCTGATAAAAGAAGTAATCTCTAGGTTTGGCATACTGGAAAGGATTTATAGTGACAATAGCACACATTTCGTTAATCAGACAATCCAGCAACTTGGAAGATTTTTTGGAATCTCCTTGAAAAATCATTGTGCCTACCACCCACAGTCTGCAGGACTGGTGGAAAGGTACAATGGAATCCTTAAGAACAAACTTAGGAAGTTATTTAATGAGACCCAGAAGAATTGGATATACTGTTTGCCTTTAGCGCTGCTGAGTATGAGAACGGTTCCAAATGTGCAGGGTTTGACTCCCTTCGAAATGGTTTTTGGGAGAGCAGATTATGTGCCTCAGTGGAAAGCTCTCATGCCTGCAGAGCAAGAGGCTGACAGTTCATTAGCTAGTTATATGAGGAAACTGTTAACAAATAAATCTGTTTTGCAGTTTAACTCTTTTCAAGATAAAGAACAGACCAGACCGGTAGAAGCAGTTCTGGCTCCGGGAACTTGGGTGTGGCTAAAAGTGACGAAGTGGAAGAATTGGGTGAGTCCAAAGTGGGAAGGACCATACCAGGTACTGTTGGCAACGCCTACTGCAGTCAGAGTGGCTGAGAGGACGTCCTGGGTCCATTTGACACACTAAAAACTGGTAAAGAACTTTCAACTTGAAGAAGCGAATAGAAATGCAGATCAACCCCAGAGATGTTGCATAATCATTTTGTTGAGTATACATTTATTAACTATAATTGTGACAATTTTCCTCTTGTTGTGGTTTTTCCTACACTCAACCACACAAGTGAAAGTGGGAAGACGTGACTAAACATCTGTAGACTGGCATCCAAATTTTAACACATACCTAGCCATGAAACGTGTATATGCAGAGACTATGAACATTTCAAATTGCTGGGTTTGTACAGCTATACCAACAGCATATGGAGGACTGTTAATGTCCGCTGTCCCTCTGGGGATAAATGAGACTTGGGAAAATTTGCTTTTTGACACAGGGACTGTGAGATCACAGGACAAAATAGCTTTATTTTTACCTGTCACACAAAAGGGAATTGTATGTTTCTATAAAAATGATACTCTCCAGGTGGGCTGGAGCAATTGTAATATAACGATATCTTATCGGTGTTATATTAAGACTAGTAATGGCAATACTTTTTGCAATACTAATTATGACTCATATTTGAACTCAATGAAAACAACCATGAATGAAATTCGCAAGAATCCTGTTTTATTTAAACAATTGTCAGTTATAGACCAGAAAATGTTTCATGCAGGGTTAATGCGTATTAGTACTAAAGTAGAAAATTGTTATTTTATTTGTGGGAAAAAAGCATACAAATGGCTACCTGAGAATTGGTCCGGCAGTTGTTTTTTGGACTATCTGGTTCCAGCTATAAGACATACTGCAGAATTACCTTTGGGTAAGATACGAAACGTGAGAGAAGCAGTCCGAAAACCTGAAGGTCCAGTCGAGAAACCTGTAAATCCAGTAGGACGGATCGAAGCTGGCTGGAAAGACCATAATACCGTAAAGGATAAAAGTGAATTGACTCATATGGACTTGAGTGACAGTGTTATATCTTGGGCAGGAATATTCCCAGCATATGGAGCAGTCAAATCAATCTGGGAGTTGAGGAAGCTGTCGAAACTTCTCGAAGTAATGAGTAATACAACTTTCTCCGCCCTAGAACTGGTGACTGATGAACTGAATGCAATGAGAACTGTTGTGCTACAAAATCGAATGGCTCTTGACTTCACCCTAGCGGCAAGAGGTGGTACGTGCGCGCTTATCAAAGAAGAATGCTGTGCATTCATTCCGGACAACAGACATGAGATTAACAACCACCTAGAGGTAATTCAGCAGGTATCAGCCATGACTGAACCAGGCCCAAACCCACTGATGGACTTCTTCCAGAATCTATTTGAGGGGTGGGGTTCCATCCTAATGAATATTCTGATTGCTATTTGTGTGGGTTTACTCCTTTTAGGAGCATGTGTTTGTTGTGGAATTCCTTGCATGAAAAGATTGATCAAAGATTTTATTGATGTATCTGTCACTGAAACTTTGTACCAAGATATTGAGATTGAAAAATTAATCTCAGATGAAACTTTTTCTAAAGTATAGATCAAATGACTCACCTAGCTGAAAATCCTTAGTGGAAGAGATTAGGAGACGAAATGACATTATGCATACTTCAAAATAGAAAAAAAAGTATTAATAGGAGGGAAAATATTAGAGAAATATGTATTTGAATATATGTGAAGTACTAGTTTTAAAAGCAAAGTAGTATGTAATGCATTTCAGTAAGGTGGGCACAACTTGAATGTAAGAGACTATAAAAATTGTGTACTTCCTGTTTCATGTCAGACAAAATTCTGTACTTGTACGTTTTTTGCCTCCTGGTGTACACTAGTAAACCTTTAAACCTGAACCTCCTGTGTATTGATCTTTTATTTTATTTAACTCATAAGCATGCATAACCGGACATATGAGCAGGTACACCATCACTGCAGTGATTTAATTAGACATGTCCGGCAGCATGCATCTGATATCCACAGACAACAGCTTGCCACAGGTGGTGGGGTACCTATCCAGCCCCCCTCACCAGTGTGGAGGAGCACCTCCTAAGTGTTGTGGCTCCAGGCCAACAACACGAACATCCACAAACATGTGTCATCATGGAGGCCGGAGCCACCCAGCATGTTGAAATGGAGTGTGCAGGTAACATGCCATATCTGTAGTTGACTGTTCTCTGTACTGGTAGTCTATGCATGTGTGAGATGTGTACTGTTTCTGTAGCTGTTAACCTGCCCATTCTTCTGCAAGATTAATATTCTGACTAAACCACGCCAACCGTGGGTAAATTTAGCATTACCCACACCCAGGCGTGGGTTATTGCTATAATAATTCCCTTTTTTGATGAAAAGGGTGTCCACTCTCGAAGTGTAAATAAGCATTCAAAAATGTAGGTTTCCTGAATATTTAGGATTGAAAACAAGAATTAATATAATCTTTCATTAACTTAATATCTAAATAGTGCAATTCATTTAAATTAATCTCATAAGTGAATCTCAAAAAATTTGTGCTTGAATTAATAAACTGTATGAACATTTTTAATTCATCCTCTGTGCCAGACCATAATAAACAGATATCATCCAAATATCATCTGTAAAATCTTATATTTCCCTTCCAAGAACTGTTTAGCACATATTTTTGTTCCCAATAGTGCAAAACTAAGTTGGCATAAACCGTGGCACAAGGGGTTCCCATCGCCACCCCTTTTCTTTGCCTATAAAATTCACCATTAAACAGCATAACATTATTTTCCAGTATAATTTCCATAAATTCCATCATTAAATTAATATTTCTACTGTCTAAACCTGTTTCTTTGGTTAAAACTTCCCCAAACCATTCCAAACCTGTTTGATGTGGTATACTAGGGAATAATTCTACTATGTCTATCGTCACCATCCAAAGCTGGGTGTCAAACCATTCATGGTTAATTTCTTTTAAGAATTCCCAAGAGTCATTACAAATATGTTCAATTGTGGACATGAATACTTTAAGTTTTTCATCAATAAACTTAGCTAGTGGTTCTGTTATACTTCCAGAACCTGCCACTATTGGTCTAAACTTTAATTCTTCTAACCCTTTATGCGTTTTCATAATCTCTCTTTATACTTATAAAATTACTATCATCAGTCATTTTTTCATTCAATACATTTAAGTCTTTTAACAAAACTCCTGTTTTGCTCTCATATTCTAAAATCATTAAATTCAACATTTCCAAACCTGCATTATCAAAGACTGTGCATAACTTTTCATAAAAAACTGTTCCTGGTTGAATATTATTCGGGAATTTGTATAAACGCAACCATTTCGGAATGCGTTTTACTCATACACATTCCCCTTAAGTAATCAGTTTCAAGTTGTTTACTTTTTAAAGTATAGAGCTTGTCCCTGAAGGTGCCAAAGGTACTTTCAGCATCTTCATTAGTAAAATTATTTACAGTACCTTGCTGAAAATGAAAGCATTGACCAGCCCAGCTATCAAAATTGAAATCTTTCGATGTTCCATTGTGGGTAATCCCTTGAACACATCCTTGCTTCCCTGCCCCTGTTGTTAGAGCGTTGCTATAATTCCTGCTTCCGGAGGGTTCAGCATTCTCACTACTCCCCATTACAGTCCAAGCAGGAGTATTATGTTTCTTCTGTATTTCCGGTAGCTGCAACTGGTTGCAAGGTATTCCCACATCCACGACTTCATCATTTTTTTGTTGTTGAATAGTGTTCGTAAGTTGCGATAAAAGCACCAGCAAATGGTTGAACTCAGCTCAAGTAACCGGCCTCTCGTCAGTACTATCTTTCAGAATTTCCAGTGTGCTGAGCTCACTTGCCTGCTCCATTCCTTCCGCCATGGATTAAAGCTACAAGCCACGAACCAAGTCACTGCAGAAACCAAACCAAATAACTACAAAATATCCACAAGCACAGGACCTGGAGCCCACCAAGAATCAAGGCAAAGTTTCAAGGCAAAGTTTAATGCGTTTTTTCAAAAAACAAAGTGAATCCAACCAAGCGCTTTCACCCGGTCTCTGACAGGCTTTTTCAAGGACTGAATAAAATTTCCAAGAATCATCACTTTAAATAGTACCATTCCATTTCAGCTGGACAACAATTAATTCATTAATTAAATAATTAAAACAATAACTCCATGCCTTTCATTTGACAATTAGTAATTCAATACATTCCATTCCTTTAACAATTGATTAAACTGAAATGTCCCTAACATTAAGAACTAAACAAATCATGCTAAAATTTTATAACTGATCTATAATACCCCATCCCAAATATATTAAAGTCTGGCTCTCCTTAATTTTAACACTGGGGCAATATTAATATAGTCATTTAATCCTGGGAACCTAGTAGCATCTAATTTGAGCTGCCAATAAAGTTCACGGTATTCAAGTAATGTTTCCCAACTCCCCCCTCTTAGTTCAGGGGTAACTTGTTCCAATACCATAAACTTTAATTCCATTTCTTTACACTTCTGGGAATGCTTAAAAAAAGCATTTGTTTCTTTATTTCTGGAAATGTCATAGAAATGTTCATACACCCTTTTTCTTAGGGGTCTTTCTGTTTTACCAACATAAAAACCTAAACAGAATGTACAGACCCCTAAGTATACTACTCCCTTTGATGCACAATTATAGTAATTGTCAGATCTTATCTCACATTTTCTGTGCGGTAGATAAAATGTACCTTGATTTAGTATAGAAGTACATTGATTACAATGGTTGCATTTAAATGTCCCCATTTTCTTCTTATTAGTCTTAACCTTTTCCTTTCTTTCAAACCATTCTTTTAAATTAACCCCTCTCCTTCTTATAAAGTGAGGATTCTCCACAAAAAGTTCCTTCAGTTCTTCATTTATCCCCAAAATCGGCCAGTATTTGGTAATAATGGCTTCCAATTCTTGTGCCTTGCTAGAAAATGTGTACACAAAATTGCTCTTATTCTCAACCTCAGAATTTTTTTTTTGTGGTTCCACATGCGTTAATGTTTTACCTAACCCTAATAAAGGTGGGTATTTTGTCTCTCTACTGACGCTAACATCCTGAATTATATTATCTAATAAATATTCAGGGTACCCCTTTTCCAAAAATAAATCTCTAAGGATGTGCATTTCTTTGTTAAAAGTTTCCATTAAGCTGGACATCCTTGAGGCTCTGATTAATTGTCCTTTAATAATTCCCTTTTTTGATGAAAAGGGTGTGCACTCTCGAAGTGTAAATAAGCATTCGAAAAAGTAGGTTTCCTGAATATTTGGGATTGAAAACAAGAATTAATGTAATCTTTCATTAATTTAATATCTAAATAGTGCAATTTATTTAAATTAATCTCATAAGTGAATCTCAAAAAAATTTGTGCTTGAATTAATAAACTGTATGAACATTTTTAATTCATCCTCTGTGCCAGACCACAATAAACAGATATCATCCAAATATCGTCTGTAAAATCTTATATTTCCCTTCCAAGAACTGTTTAGCACACACATTCATTATTATGCCCTGGGCATCACACACGACCTGGCAGTTGATGGAGGGGAAGCCCTTGTGGTTAATGTAGGCCCTACCCCACTCACCGGCTGGTGCTTTGATGCATATATGCATGCAGTCTATTGCACCCACTACCTCAGGGTATTCTGCTATTTGCTGGAAGAGATGCATATTGCTGGCCAATACCTCACAGGAATTGGGGAAATATACATGATCACTGACATGTGCTGACATGGCATCCAGGAACTGGTGCAGTACCCTGGATGCTGATGCCTGTGATATCCCCATCATATCACCAGTTGGTCTCTGAAAGGTACCTGTTGCTAGTATTCTTAGGCCAACACATACCTTGGTTTCCACTGGGATGGGTTCCCCACTGCTTGTTCTATGTGTTGTAAGGCGTGGCCTGCACAGCTCAACAATTTGCTGCAGGAGGTCTCTGTCCACTTTATAGCGCTCCACTATCTCCGGCTCATGTAACCCCTGGTAGGTGACCCTGGGCCTGTACACTCTTTTCTGTCTCCTCACTGTGGGTTGTCCAGCAGCATTTGCATTGTCACCACCCTCAGAAAGTTGCATATGTCGCCTTATAACAGCAATGGCAGCCCCTAGCATTTTTTGTCTGAGTGAAACATTTTCAGTTGTTACTTCTGGTAGCTTACTCCACTGTTGCAGTGTCTCTTGAGAGAAACAAACTGCATTGTTGTTTGCAGGGTTTTAAGTGCTGGGCTGGGCTAGTGTTCTGCCTGTGTAATTGCCTGATTCTGGTTGTTTTCACCTGCTAGCTCTACTTGTATTATCTGGTAGCTTCCTGCTATTTGTTGTGCTTCCTTTTTCCTTTCTGTTTCCTCAGGGGGAGCGCCACGCATACAAGTGCAAACACGCTCACAGCAGCTCACACGTGTGCACACATGTTTAGATGGACTAAAACTTGCTTAATCGGGTTAAAACACGTGCACACTAGTGCAAACGTGCTTACAGGTCTTTAAACAGCCTTATACATGCTTGCTCCAGCTTAAACGCGTGCACTCTGTCTTACTTGAGTTTATAGGCACGCACACGTGTGCATACCCACTCAGCAAGAAACTTTGGTGTTATCCACAGTATACACCTTCCATTTCTTGGCTTTCCCTGGCCTACCTGTTGACACACCTCCTTCCATGATGCCTAACTGACACCTAACACATGCCACTGTCCTCCAATGAGCTGCACTACTTTCATTCATACCCCCCTTGTGATATCACCTATCTCCTACTCTGTTCCTCCCCATATCCTACTCCTACACTCCACTGACTGTGCTCATTTGCTATGTAAAAGTGCGATTCACTATCCTAACACTCATTTACGTAGGATTGCCTACTAATGCTTGGTTACATGTCTTAGACTGGGCTTCTCCCCTTAGCAACCCCTACTCGGTGGCCATGTTGTCTTCAGCCTGCTATTCCCTTACATTGTAATTTGACAATTTTCATAAACTCCATGTTTGTGGCTTTTATTGCCTTATTTTATGATTTTTATAGCGCACCCCATTTGCGCGATGCTGCGCTATGCTTAAACATCAGAAATCAGCGAAAAAAAAATATTTTTATTTTAATTTTGCATCAGGGAAACTTTCCAATGGCTGTATATTTGGCCATTGGCATGCTTCCTCAAACATATGCAACCTTTATTTGGAGCTGACAAGGCTCCATTGTGCTATATGCAGAACGGTACTCAGTTGTGAACTGAGTACATTTCTGCAGCTAACACGTCTCCTACTCCGACAGGTTTTTGCTTCCTGGATCGCAAATTTACCTCATTTGCATGCCATTCGGCTGCAAGTGAGGTAATTTGCATATCACAGCCCTCTCCGTGTAGGAGACATGTTAGGAGCTGTCTTACACGCCCCTACAGGCTGTTCGTGGATCGCTCATCGGACATGATGGCTGCATGGAGTCTTACTCTACTTGTAGACTCCGTGCAAGCCATCGTGAATCCGGCCCTATGTGTGAGAGTGAGAACTATTTTGTGTGAGTGAATGCATGCATGAAAGTAGAAGAGTGTGTGTGTGTGTGTGTGTGTGTGTGTGTGTGTGTGTGTGTGTGTGTGTGTGTGTGTGTGTGTGTGTGTGTGTGTGTGAGAGAGAGAGAGAGAGAGAGAGAGAGAGAGAAAGCCAGTGAAGAGTGAGAGTGATCCCTGGCAGCAACAGCAGCAATAAGGTTTGTGTATCTCTCAACCATACCACTCAACCTCTTGCACAATAAATATGGACAGTATGGCAGATAGATAGCAGCAGTGCCAGAAACTGAGGACTGAAATGTTTTTAAGCCATGGATTGTGCAAATGAAAAATGGTGCCCACGTTGGAGCAATAGTTCATTCTTTATTTTTTTGGAACTCTGAATAGAGGAGCACACCTAGTGTCATATGAAGCATTGCACTTAATTTCTCGTTTTTTAAGAAATGCTGTAGCAGTGATTCTTTTTCTGCTATGTTGCTTCCTGAGGGATATGGCTTTCCTTTGACTTACCCTGAGCTTGTGTTACTGTTTCTTTATGGAAATGTTTGCTTTTAATGTGGATGCGGTAACTCTGTTTTAGGGTTCTGTGTAGTAGCGTAGCTCTGTCTTGAAAGGGGTGCCAGTTGAATGTCTTGATCGGAGTGCTTTGATGGGTCAGCCAAGCAAGGCAAATAGAAACAAGTCACATTGTTAAACGTTAGTCTGACATAGTAGGCATTTCTAATATGCAGTGTGATTAGATCCTCAGTATTTTACAGTATAATTCATTATTTTGCCTGTGCTCTTGGCACTGAGAATGTAACATAGGCAGATTATTCTTCAAGGGCAGCAGGCACTGAATTTGCAGATGAAACACTGACAAATAAAGTTGTTTGTTAGCAGCAACCTTTTCATTAGTTACAGATGTCTAATGTGGAATTATTCAGATGACTTTTACTTCTGCAGAAATTGTGCATATTGACTGATTTGAAAACAGATCAAAGTTAAACGTAATCTGCCACTGGCCAAATGCATTTTCTTTGAATGTGGGTTTCAATGCTGTTTCAGTGAATGTGAGTTTCAAAGTCAGAGACGTTGTAATGCTAAGTCTGTTTTCATTGTGAGACTGTATTGCTTTGTTTAACAAATGTCTGTAAGCGTTTGTGCTATAAAATTTGAAATAAAAGTTTTAAATTAAATCCAAATATCTGTAATCATTGTAGATGTAAAGCATAAAACAGTTTGCAAATGGAAAATTTTGAACAGAGAAATTAGCCAAGTAATGGGACACTGGAATGGCTGCTTGGGGGGGGGGGAAATTCCAAACAAAAATATGAGGGGTTCAATTTAGGGAAATGAACTGCCAGACTGCCAGGGGGGTACGCAAGTAAAAAAAAAAAAGGTTGGGAACCACAGTTTAGAGAATGCTGAGGAGAGACATTGCTGTTTATTGGCTTAGGAGGTCTTTGAGGTTGGGAAAGATTGCTTTTTAGTGCCTCAGCATAGGTTGGTCTGTGTGTGTGTGTGTGTGTGTGTGTGTGTGTGTGTGTGTGTGTGTGTGTGTGTGTGTGTGTGTGTGTGTAAGATGGTTGTACTGTGTGTTCTTGATAACCTTATTTGAATGTGAGATTTGTGCCCCCAATGAAACTGTATATGTACATCTTTCACATACTGTGCTTGTTTGTTTAAGGAATAAATGGTTGTCTGTGAACATGAGATAATTGTTACATTGTCTCAGGATGCCCATGTCTACCAAGCTTGTGACAGAAATTTGGAAATTGCATATCCATGTTGTACGGACCTGTATTTGGGTGGGCTACTGGGTTATACAAACCGGTCCTTGGGTGGTCTCTGGGGTTTGACACTACAGTAGGTTAGATTTTGCTAAGATTTGATAGTATTGCTATTTAATGTGCAAACTAGCTCCTTTAAACTTGTCTCTGCACAATGGCTTTGTTTACAGATTTCAGTGCTAAAGGAGGCTTTATTGATAAAGTGACTTTCTGAATGTAGTCTTGGAATGCCAAAGTATCTAAACAATGCGGTGGAAGTGGATTCTATTAGGTTGCTGTTTAGGTTATGGATACAATGAGGGCTAGTGAGTCTTTTCTTTGTGACTAACAGCATGAACTTGTTTTTTTTTTTTTTTGAGAAGTTGTTTAGATCAAAGCCAATTGTTTACTTTTAGAAGGTCAGCTTGAAGTTGATTTTGGATGATGTTGTGAGAAGGGTGGGATGTATAGATAACTGTGTAATCAACATAAGGAGGACTTGCAGATGAGGTACGTCATGAGGCAGTTTATAAATAAAAATGGAGACTCGTATTGGTGCAAGAATTGATTCTTGAGGAGCTCCTGAAAGAGTGAACGCTGTGTGTGATAATTTTAACTGTGAAAGTTCTGCAGGTCAGGAAATCTTTGAACCATTGGGTAAATTCAGAGCTTACACCATTATGATTGTGCTGTGTTTAGCAGCTCAGCTCAGTGTTCTCTAGTATTCTGTTTGTTTTGTTTTATTTGTCCCGTTGTTTGCTGTTCAACTGTAAATAAGTATACTTGTGAAGAATTGTTGAATATTCGGCAATTCACTTTGTGCAATTTGTCACTGTATTTTTCATAATCAAGAAATTTTCTGGAGATCCTAGCTGGGGGAGCAACAGCTGTCAGCAGCAGAGGTAGACATAGGCATCGCAAAAGGGGGAAATGAGCTAGTGCACTTGTTAGGCTGAGACAGAGGAGTTTTCAAAATGCAGTCCCAGGTTCACATCTGGCGAACCTCCATTCCCTTTGCAATAAGATGGATGAACTGTTACTTCTCAATGAAACTCACAAGGATTTTTCACTTTTTTCTTTACTGTATTTCACAGAAACCTAGTTAAATGAATCAATTCTGGACTCTGCATTATATCTGTCTGGCTTTGAACTTTAGAGAATGGACGGAGTATTGGACACATCAGGGAAGTGCAAGATGGGCGGGATCTGCTTTTATATCAATGAAGGTTGGTATACTGATGTCACAGTGTTAGTAAAATCCACTGTCCTGACTTAGAAAAGTTTTTTGTTAATTGTAGACCTTAATATTCACCTCATGAGATCTCTTCATTTATTCTGGTTAGTGTTTATATTCCACTTGAAGCCTGTGTGACTGCAGCACAAAAACTGTCTGATCAGATAATGTGCATGAAGCAGAATTATCCAAACTCCCTTCTGATTATTCTAGGAGATTTTAATAAGGCAAATCTCAGCCAACTCAGCCATGAACTTCCTAAATTTCCGCAGCATATAAAGTGTCCTACCAGATACAGAACTTAAAGTGTTAAAACATGCTTATCATGCTATCCCTAGTGCAGCTTTAGGCTTTTCTGACCACTGTCTTATTCATTTGCTTCCTATCTATAAGAGCAAGTTAAAAATCTGCTAAACCTGTGATCAATACTGTGAGAAGATGGACTATTGAGGCAAAGCTAAAGCTGCAAGCCTGCTTTGATTGTGCAAACTGGCGTGTCTTTGAAGATACGGCTGCTAAGTTGCATGAATTGGCAGACACAGTAACTTCTTAAGTTAGCTTCTGTGAAGCTATGGGTGTCTCCACTAAGACATGGTTAAAAATTAACAACAGCAAATCCTGGTTTACTGATAAACTTAAACAACTTTGCCAAGGAAGATGTGTATATAAGTGGGGATAGAACACTTTTTAGACAGGCAAGGAACACACTGTTAGAAGAAACCAAAGTGGCTAAAAAGAACTATTCTGAAATACTGAAAAAACTGTTTTTAGCCAATGATCCTGCATCAGTGTGGAAAAGTCTGCAAAACATAACAAACTACAGGAAACCATCCCCCTACATTGCAGCTAATTACTGGCTGATGACTTGAATGCTTTTTACTGAAGGTTTGATAAGCCTCAGACTACAAATTACACTTTTGCCAGCTCTCTCAGTCTTCAGACTTATATGACTCTTTCTTTCACACATTCTCAGATTCAACCGGCATTAATTATCTCTGAAGAGGATGTGTCATTTTTTTTTAAAAGACACCACATTAAGAAAGCAGCAGGTCCAGATGGGGTTTCACCCTCATGTTTAAAAACCTGTGCTAATCAACTGGCTCCTGTTTTAACTCAGATTTTTTAATAAATCATTAGAGCTGTGTGAAGTTGCCTTATGTTTCAAACAAGCCACAATCATTGTAGTCCCTAAAAGATCCAGTATAACAGGACTGAATGACTGCAGGCCTGTTGCTTTGACATCAGTAGTCATGAAGTATTTTGAGAAGCTGGTGTTAGCTCACTTGAAGGATATTACAGCTCCCATGTTGGACCCCGTTCACTTTGCTTATTGAGAGAACTGGTCAGTGGATGATGCAGTTAATATGAGTCTGCACTGTATTTCGCAACATCTTGACAACCCAGGGACATATGCAAGGATTCTGTTTGTGGACTTCAGCTTTGCATTTAATACAATAATTCAGGAATTTCTTCACTTGAAACTCTCCAAGCTTTCTGTTCCTACCTCCACCTACCAATGGATCAGCAGTTTCTGATCAATAGAAAGCAGCAGGTGAAACTGGGGAAATTTACATCTAGCTATTGCACGATCAATTCCAGGTGACCCCCAGGGATGTGTGCTCTCCCCACTGCTATTCCACCTCTACAAAAATGCCTGCACCTCTAAGGACCACTCTGTCAAACTTATTAAATACCCAGATTATATAGCCCTTATTGGGCTCATCAGGAATGGTGATGAGTCCGCATACAGAGGGGAAGTTGAGCGGCTGGCCCTTTGGTGCAGTCAGAATAAACTGGAGCTAAAGACTCTTAAAACTGTGAAGATGACAGTGGACTTTAGAAGGAGTACTGCAATATTACCCCCCACCCCTTATATTTAATTCTGCTGTTTCAGTTGTGGAAACCTTCAAGTTTTTGGGATCTATAATCTGCCAAGACTTGAAGTGGGAAACCTATGTAAGGTCGATTAAAAAAAGGCACAACAGCGAATGTATTTTCTGTGACAACTGAGGAAGTTCAACTTTCCACAAGAGTTGGTGATTCAGTTCTAGACAGCAGTCATTGAGTCTGTTCTCAGCTCATCTATAACAGAATGTTTTGACATGACAAAAATAGGTTACATCGAATAATCAAGTCTGCCAAAGATATCACTGGTGCTACTTTGCCCTTCTTACAAGACCTGTACTAATCTAGAGTCATGAAAAGGGCAGGTAAAATCATCACTGACCCTTCACATCCAGGTCACCTTCTTTTTGAATTGTTACCATCAGCTAAGCATTATAGATTAATGTACACCAAAACAAGTAGATATAAGGACGTTTTTTTCCACAGGCCATCAAGTTCATAAATGATTAATTCAGCTTATTAGGCTGGGTATTCTTTTTCCCAAGCCTCTGTGGATTCTGCAATATTGTTTATGTATTGTTAATACTTGTTTCTTTTGGAGTTTGTTTCAGTATTTTTTGCACTGAGTTGCACCTTGCACCTTGGACATATACTTATATGTAAATTTACATTTTTTTGTCTTTTTTAATAGTTGTATGTATGTCATTTATGTAATTCATACTTGGAGAGTCATTGAAACCAGTCAAATTCCTTGCATGTGGGCATACTTGGCCAATAAATGTGATTCTGATTCTGGTCTTGTAGGTGTGATCCTGAATCTATAACACACAATCTTTGCAAAACATTTACAAAAAATATATAGGTTTGTGATGACCCACCACTAGACCAGTAATCAAGGACCCTCAATCCTCACCACTGACACCAGTGGGGGATGTACATTGGGAGGATGACAAGTACACACACAGTATTTCCAGATGCAGCCTTTGCATCAAGTGCATGCAGCTCTTTGCATCAAGTGCAATTTCCCTTAAGAGCACACAGAGACCACAGTCAGTCTAGGACAGGTTTCTCCCTCTTTCTTCAGATCCCCAGTAAGACTCCTTACTGGCACAGCTATAGAGTTGAGATCGCAGCTGAGTGGCCAAGCCCAGACCTCCAGCACCCTCTCTGTCTAACCAGTGCTTCGTGCCCCTGCCCAAGTAGTTGAGACACACACTTCTTGGAGGTTTGATTCACACACACACACACACACACACACACACACACACACACACACACACACACGCATGCACACACACACACACACACACACACACACACACACACACACACACACACACACCTTGGAAAGGCTGGCATAGATTTACTAGCTATGCCCCTTTTTGCTCAGACTATAATGTAGTTATCACTGCCACTAGCCAACTCCTTATCAGCTACTTTAAGGCCCTTAACAAAGGGTGTCTAGTCTTTTTGTGTAATATTAATATTAATACAAATGGGTAGTTTGACCAAGAGCAAGGCTATTAAGAGTGGCCCACACAGTGTCACCAAATAAATATGCAAGTTATCTCAGAACTTAAATATCTCTATACAGATCAGTCACAATGAAAGGTTTAAATATATTTAATAATGAATAATAAAAGAACAAGACAATACTAAATATATATTCACAGTGACATCAGAGTTCAAAACCACAGGAAATATTTAAACTTAACATTGAAGTACAGAATCACACAAATAAAGAAAAAACAAAATCTACACTAAGCTTCACTATATTCCTGACTATATCTAAGAGAATTACTATTCCCTAGAATCTTACTTCATTAGAACAAGGTAGATGTTGTGGTAAATGGTTCTTGTCAGGTCCAAGACAGAATACAAAATGCTCTGTCTCACTAAGAGACTCCTCAGATTAATATCTCAAATATTACTGCTGGGATAGCTTGCATAATGACACAATTTCTTGTCATCTAACGCTATCCCAGGTGAAAACCCCATTGCTGGAAGCTTGGCAGTATTTACCATCTACCTCTGAAAATAGATAGACCTCAGATCATTGGCAGATATTGGAAGACATAAAACAATTACATTCCTTCACATTTCAAGACTAGTAATTATTTCACCCTAGAGATAATACAGAAAACTCCCTAGTTTTAGACATTCCTTGGAATTCATGATCGCAAAATTCCATGCAGGAACAGTGTAGCTGTTTCTGCATGGAATATGGGTGCTGAGCGATCCATGAATGCACCGCTTTGATGTGCATGAGCGGCCCTACACTGTTCCTGCATGGAAATCCATGCAGTATGCTAATCAGCTCATTTGCTGGTGAAAACCATGCAAATGAGCTGATTTAGTGATCCTGCAAGGAGGCAAGTCTCCATGCAGGAACAGTGGTATTTGCAGAAATGTATTCGATTCGGTTACTGACCGAATACATTTCTGCAAATAAGCAAACGGAGGCCTGACAGTGCCAAAAAAAGCATGTATTAAATAGGTTGGGCATGCCAATGGTGAAATATATAGCCATTGGCATGGAAAATCACCCAATAATTAAAAAATAAAGTTTATTTTTGGCCGATCCCGGCCATTAAAGCATCAGAAAGCACTGCACAAATGGGATGGTGGGGAAATTAAAAAAAAGGGAAAAGACAATTGTAGGGGAGATCTGCACTTTGCTATGATAGTCAATGACATGCAGAAAGTAAACAATGGCAGGAAACTGGTTGCTAAGGGGGAAGGCTCTTGTGTAGTGCAGTAACTATGGAGTAAGGCAGTGGGGTATGTTAATGAGGGGACTTATACTGAATCGCAAAATTCTTCTAAGTGTCACACTGCAGCTAACCATGTAGGTGCTCTAACACCCCTGTGTAGACAGGAAGAGCATCTAACATGAAAAGGGGGTGTATCATGCTTGCTGTAAACACATTGGAGCTCTGTTGGCTGGGTTTGTGCTTAGCTAAACACAGCTAAGTGAGGGTGTGTGTCTGAGGCTGTTTAGTCTTATTTTATGAACTGAGGAGCATGTTCGCACCCAGGGGAGGGCCATTTCTTGCTGTTTACACTAGCTAAATGGATCTGGATGGCGTGCCGGGGATTAAACAGGAAGGACATAGGAAAAGTAAAAGGAAATAGCAGAACAAGGGAAATGCAGTGCAAACAGCAATATGGGATACTGCAACACACAATGGGCCATTGAAAGCACTTATTAATACAGCTGGCATGTGGCAGCATAGCTGAAAATTGGAGGAGATGTAAAAAAAAATAAATAAATAAAGGGCAACAGCACAATAAATGAGAAATGAAGTAGAAATCACTAATATGGAACTCTTCCAACTCACAATGGGCCAGGTATACAGCTGGCAGGTGGCTGCATAGCTGAAAATGGGAGGAGATGTAAGAAAAATTAAAGGGCAGCAGCACAATAAAGGAGAAATGAAGTAGAAATCACTAACATGGGACTCTTGCAACTTACAATTATGCAGTCAAAGCACATAACAATACAGCTGGGAGGTGGCTGCATAACTGAAAGTGGGAAGAGATGTAAGTAAAAAATAATTGAAAAAAGGCAACAGCAGAATAAAGACAATCATGCACAAATTACCAGTAATGCCTCTAACACTCACAGTGGCCAAATCAAAGTCATGAGTAATATAGGTGGCAGCTGGAATGTATCATAGTCAGCCAATCATACAGGCAACATCTGCAGCACAACAGTATAAATTATGGAAACACCTTACAGTCTGTGTTTTCCCATAAACTGCACCATTGGTGAATACATGTGGGAGAATTTTGACTTAAAAAAATGTTTAGCTACCGTGCTTTCATGCAGCAGTATGTACTAAAGGCTGATGACAGAGAGGAGGATAATGCTGACAACCTCCACAGAACATGGAGGAGGAGGAGAAGAGTGTTTAGATGCAAGGTAACCTACCAGGGGCTGCATGATCTGGAGATAGTAGAGTGCTACAGGGTGGACAGAGACATACTTCAGCAACTCACTGAGCTGTGTCGGCCTCAACTCAGAGCTAGAACAAACAGAGGGGATCCCTTCCTAGTGGATACCAAGGTATGTGTAGCCTTAAGAATTCTAGCTACAGGTACTTTCCAAAGACCTACTGGGGACATCATGGGGGTCTTGCAGGCATCTGCATCCAGGGTACTCCACCAGTTCCTGAATGCCATACTACCACATGCTGGTGAGCACATATACTGCCCCAGCACCTCTGAGGAGACGACCAGCAATATGCATCTCTTCCAGTATGTAGCAGAATATCCGGAGGTACTGGGTGCCATAGACTGCATGCACATCCACATCAAAGCACCACCCAGTGAACAGGGTAGGATCTACATAAACCGCAAGGGATTCCTCTCCATCAACTTCCAAGTTGTGTGCAATTCCCAGGGCATTATCTTGAATATGTGTGCTGGCAGCCCTGGAAGCTATCACGACTTCCACATCTGGCATTTGTCACAGCTGTAGCAGGCATTTGCCAGTGGGGGCATCCCATATGGTCATCTGTTGGGGGATGCTGGCAATGCACCGGAGCCGTGGATGATGACACTCATTAGAAATGCACACACAGCCACACAAGAATGCCATAATGAGGCACACACACAAACCAGCATCATTGTAGAGCATGTGTTTGGGATGCTCAAGTCATGGTTTCACTGCCTTGACATATCTAGTGGAGCCTTGCAGTAGTCTCTAGGCACATGTGCACACATGTTCAAAGTATGTGCCATGCTACACAATTTGATCCTGTGGACGAAGCTGCAGCAGGAACAGCATGGGGAAGGGCCACACAGCCCACCACCATTGTCAAGGTCCCCACAGATGTAGAGGGACTCAGAGGAGGAGGTCCCCGAGCCTGCTTCCATAGGCAGATGGAGGCATGCCCTGCATGCTCAGGCCTTGGCAAAGAGGCAAGACATAGCACACACACTGACACTGTAGGGACCCCAGGGACTGACACCTCTCTCTAACTCACACACACAGTAAAATGGATGACACACACATCACATTACCTATAACTTACCATGTATAGGCAGTGTACTGTGTGCATCCAACACAGGTGGTCCTCAAGCACTGTCCTCATAACTGCCACAAGCACAAAGTAAGTCAGTCTTCTTAACAATAAATGAATGGAATAGTATGTTCTGCTAGCATATCTATGGTAATTCTGCATTCATGCAAGGGAATGGGATGGCCTACTGGGATAGCAGCACATATCAGGCAGCTATGTGGGCCACCAGGAAATATCTGGCCAAAACTGGCCTCCACACACTATGCAGTAGTACCCAAGGTGGCAAATCCCACTGCAGTATAGGTGTGAGGACAACTAAGTGGGAGGGGTCATAGGTCACAGGCATGGATGTCAGGGTGGGGGTCCCATAACCACCCCTCACACTCACACAGCAAGTCAGCTGTAGAAAACCACAGAGAGATGTCTGGTAAAGGCAAACAAATGGCGGCAATGTTGAATTAACCCCCTACAGACTCACACAGTGATAGCACAGCAGGACCCACAATTGCAGTAAGGCTATGAAGGGCAAGAAGGCTGAAACTCAAATGTATGCCAGTACAATCTCACCTGGGCTCTTTAGTGATATGCCTCCAGTTTCCAAGACAGGGCACAATAGTATGGTAAATGGAACCAAAATGTAAAGCAAATACCAGCACAGTCTGTTCAAGTGTTTACAGTGGACAGTTGTGCCCCCCCCCATATGCCACACAAATGCAGTAACATATATGTTTGCATGGAAATAGCAGCATAACATACATTGGCAGGGCCGTATCAATACAAATGAAAGCATGTTGCCTATCCACAATATGCAGGGGTCAATGAGCTATGTGTATATGTGGTTAATACTGTCTGGATCTGGCCAGCATGTTCTCCTGGCAGTCGTCTTGCACTGCCCTAGGTACAGTGCTGCCTTTGAGAAGGCCATGTTCAGATAACTGCAGTGCCAACTGTTATGCATGTCAGTGACACACACTGTTCTGCCACTGATGTACCTGGAAGTCACAGTGTTAAGTGGAATATGCTACACATATTACTGACATCTTGAATGATGTGTAGCAGAGGTGCCAAGGCTTTTGTGAATGTAAGTGCTGTGTGGTACTGTTACCAGTGGTCATTCTAAATAATCCTTGTTCTTATGTTTGCCTTTACAAATAATGGACATGCCTGCACAGTTGAATGCACTCTGTACCCACACCCATAACTCCCAACCTCTGACAGCAAGATGTGTGGACAAGAGCAGAAAGAAAAGTGGAACAAAGGCACAATGATAAGCATGTGTTGTAAGTATCACCCTTACATACTGAGAAGTTTGGTGGGTGAGGGGTTTGCAGTAGTGGGAATTATCTGAAGGTTAGGTATTCAGAAACAGTAATGCCTGTATTATTTTGTAACATCACACTTCAATTATATTTAACTAATTGCCACAAAAACACAAGTTTACATGGAAAGGATGAAACCTCTAGCCAAACACATGGACAACCTGCCAAAAAATGTACATGTCAGAGGTATGCACACACAAGGATATGACATCTCAGGTGAGAATGATACCATGCAAGCAGGAGATCTCCAGCCAGTATATCACCAGGTTGCTGGACTGTTCACACAGCTGTGTGTCATTACTACACTGGCTGTAGCTGCACCTCACAAATGGCTTTGTTGGGCAAGAATTTACATAGGTGCCCTCATAATATTCGTCTGTGCATCATACAACTACTAGTCCTTAAGTAAAGCATTGTGATGATCTGAGGATGTCTGGCAGTAGGTAATGACACAATACTTTGCAGTTTAAGACTACAGATATGTCAGAAAATGTCTGCTAAACAAAACAAGTACCCCGAGGAAAGTCCTGTGTACACCTGAGAGGTATGGCTGTAGCACACAAAACCCTGGACTGTAGTAAACCTACCTCTGGAATAGAGTCCCAATAGAAGGTCACATTGGGCATGCTACTACACTTAGAGAATCACAGGACATGTTGGAACCCACATCGGAATATATGACTGTATTGTGTATATATTCAGTGCATACAGACAGCTATGTACACCTCAACTGTCCCCACACACACACACATCAGACAGAATTTCCCTCAGCTAGCTGTAGGTGGCCCATATGTAATATATCTGCATCTGCTGTGTGAGATACACATGCATATATATGGGCAACAGCTAACATATGTCAAGCATACACACACATAAATGTGGGGAACTGAGAGATCAACACTGATACAGAGAGAGACACAGTGAGACACAGTCAGAGTGAGTCACACACACAGATACTCTGAATGGCATACAGTGATGCCCTGCTGTGGGCAGTGGCATACAATGTTGTAAACAGTCAGACATGCCAGCATAAATGGTGATCCCCATTGTGTAACAGTACTGAGGTTGAGTTTATAATATCACATCACCTGTGTGTGTGTGTGTGTGTGTGTGTGTGTGTGTGTGTGTGTGTGTGTGTGTGTGTGTGCGTGTCTCCATAGGTCCAAGTTTTAGTAGACTCTTCCCATTCAGTACACTTCACATTGCCCTACTTCACAAGATCTGCTGCTTTTTTTCACCTTAGAAGTAGCATTGGACACTGATCACCCTTATAAGCTCTGTAGCATGTGCCATAACTACGTAACACTATAGTAGAAATAACTAGATAGGCAGGGGTTCTGATCTCAATAGTGGCAACTGTGTGTGTGTGTGTGTGTGTGTGTGTGTGTGTGTGTGTGTGTGTGTGTGTGTGTGTGTGTGTGTGTGTGTGTGTGTGTGACAGTAGTGTATGCAAAAGTGATGGGGTATGTGTTTGTTTGTAGGGGAAACAGTTTTAGGCCATTCCCACCCACAACACTTCCCAGTGCCCCACTTTATCAGCCCTGCTGATGTCATTCCCCTTATTGGCACCTTTGGCCTGTTGTTAGCCCAGTAAGCTCTATAGTGTGTGTGATAACTGCATAATACAATATTATAAAACACTAGCTTGACAGGGGTTCTAATCTCAGATCTGACAAATGAGCGTGGGTGTGTGTTTGTTAGAAAAAGCATTTTGATAAGTCTCCCACCCACTGCCCTACTTTATCAATCCTGCTGATGTCATTCCCCTTATCAGCATCTTTGGTCAATTTTCAGCCGAATAAGTGCCATAGAGTGTGTGATAACTGCGTAATGCAATAGTACAATTTTTTAGCTAGATGGGGCTTCTAATCTCAGATCTAGTAAATGAGTGTGTGTGTGTGTGTGTTTGTGTTTGTGTGTGTGTGTGTGTGTGTGTGTGTGTGTGTGTGTGTGTGTGTGTGTGTGTGTGTGTGTGTGTGTGTGTGTGTGTATGTTGGTAAGAAGAATTATTTTGATAAGTCTCCCACCCAGTGCCCTACTTTATCAGTCCTGCTGATGTCACTCCCCTTATCAGCACCTTTGGCCAGGTGTCAGCCCAGTAAGCTCCATAGCATGTGTGATAACTGCATAACACATTAGTACAAATCACTAACTAGACAAGGGTTCTAATTTCAGATCTAGCATATGAGTGTGTGTTGATGTTGGTAAGAAGAAGTATCTTGATAAGTTTCCCACCCACTGCCCTACTTCATCAGTACTGCTGATATCATTCTCCTTATCAGCACCTTTGGCTGGTTGTCAGGCCAGTGAGCTATGTAGCGAGTGCTTTAACTGAGTAACACTATAGTACAAATAAATAAATATGCAGAGGTTCTACTGTCAGATCTGACAAATGTGTGTGTGTGTGTGTGTGTGTGTGTGTGTGTGTGTGTGTGTGTGTGTGTGTGTGTGTGTGTGTGTGTGTGTATAAGTGTGTGTATAACTGTGTATGTTTGTAAGAAAACATATTTTGATGTTACCCAACCACTGGCTAATGTCATTCCCCTTATAGATTAATAGGTGTGTACTAGGCTAATAAGCCTGAAGCCATTACAAGCCTAGCCCATAGAAGTGTCCTGCCATTGTGCCACCTAACATTAGTTCCCAGTGACCCCATCAAGTAGAGCCACTTCAGTGATCCCTGGGGTGAACATTTTATTACCCATCTACTCATCAAGATATCTCTGGAACAGGGTCATTTAGGTGCTTTGCTTGATAGGTATGGGAAGTCTATTCCAGGGCATGTGGAGTCTCTGGGTGAGGAACCTGTCCCTTAAGCATGTTGTGTTGATTGTGGCAATGAGGTCAAGGTCCCTGCAGTGTGTGGTTCAGAGAGATTGGGATGTCTTTAGATGTAGCATTTGTAAAAGAGCTGGGGCAGACATGGCTTTGCAAGTCAAGCAGAGATCGCCTCTATAGGTGATATGAGACTGAGAATAGCTGGAGACTCTTGAGTTTGTCTTGCAGGACATGTGTTTAATGCCTGGGTTCCTCATTGTGAGGTACTTCTGTTGCCTCTCCAGCTGTTGCAGGTGTCTAGTGAGGTACATGCCAAATAGGCCATTATACTTGGTGATTAGTGTAATGAAGAGTACACAGAGATGATGACCTCCTTCTTCCTGGATGCAAAACCTTTGTTAATGAGATGTGCCACATAGAAGGATTTCCTGACCACAGTGGCAAAGTGGTGGTTAAAGGAGAGGTTGCTGTCAACTTGTGTCCTCAGATCTCTTATAATGCCTACAGTGTTCAGTGGGTTCCCATTGATGTGGTACTTAGTGGGAACTGAGATTTTACCAAAGGGGCTGATGATGCATTTTGTGGTGTTAAGCTTCAGGCCATGGTTTCCACACCAGTCAGTGGTCTCAGTGAGGCCTTTCTGTAGGATGTCTGCATCACTTGTGGAGTTAATGATGGCTCCCAGCTTGCAGTTGTCTGTGAACTTGGTCAGCCAGACTTCCTTTGTGTTGACCTGGACTCCTGAGAAGTACATGTTGAACAGAAGAGTACCTAGTACTGATCCCTGTGGGACTCTACTCATGACTGGCTGGCAGTCTGACTTGGAGCTTGTTACTTTCACACTGTGTGTTCTATCTGTGAGCCAGTTTGCAACCCCCCTACTGATATAGGGGTTGACGCCTAGTTTGGTGGGTTTATTCATAATTCCTGACCAAGGAATGGTATCAAGACCATTGGCCAGATTGATGGAGACTGTATGCAGTGCCTTACTGTCATACACTGCTCTGGTGACTGACTCAAAAAAGTCAACCAGATTGAGCAGGCATGATCGACCTTTCACAAGGCCAAACTGTTTGAGGTCCAGAGTTAGGAGATTACCTATATGTTTGTCGACTAGGTCCTTGATGATGCACTCCATAGCTGTACATATCAGACTCATCAGGCTAATAGACTGATAATTCCCAGGGTCTGTAGTTGCCACACCTTTATGGAGAGGGATGGCTGTAGCAGTACACTATTTGGGAGGGACCAAGCCTGAAGTGAGGCTGTGACTGAACACGGCACACAGATGTGGTGCCAGATATCTTTGTAGTTCATGTAGAACACAGCCAGGGATAATGTGGGGTCCCATGGAAGCTGTATTCTTGCCCGTGGACAATGCAGGTGTAACCTGTGTCTCAGTAATCCTGGGTGCCTGGCATTCTTCTGGCATTCTGATTGTTCTCCTGGGGGAGAGGGAGGGGTAAAGCTGGCACTGAATGTGCTGGCAAGAATGTTGGCAATATCATTTGGTTCAGTATAGGAGATAGCATTGCGCAGTAACTCAGAGCACCTCTGGGTATTGGCGTGGAGGTTCTTGATATCACTAACAGAGGATTTGTGATTGTTGTCAGTGTCTGATGCAATGCTGCTGTTATAGGGGGCTTTAGATGATTTCATGAGGGATCTCAAGTTGTTGTTGAGGCTAATAAGGGAGTTTTACCACTCTTGGGACTCCACCTTTTTCTGCAACAGTTTCTTCCTTCTGTTGTACAGGATATTAATGGCAGGGGACCACCAGATTAGATTCCATTGTTTGGAGGAGAGTATAATGGTTCTGTTGTGTATGGATAGTTCCATGCATTGATGTACATGTTTGTACAGTGCATTTGTGCATGATTCATCAGTCTTGCAGCTATTTTCCATTGGCATGGGTGCTGTGAAGTTAGCCACCTCTGTTCTTATGAGTCCAAAGTCAGCTTTGGAGAGGTTGTTCAAGGTGGTTATCTTTGCAGGGTGTGTGTGTGTGAGAGATGTTGATTTCCATAGTGATTACTCTATGTTGGATCTGACCAGGTAGTGATTGACTAATGTTGTCAAGCAACGGTCCCATATGTTAGTAATCAACACAGGTCAAGGATGTTGATGTTGCTTCCTGTACTGGGTGTCAGAATGAGCTGGTCCAGGGGATTGGAAATGATGAATTCCAGGAAGCGTTGGACCAGTGTATTGGTGCTTAAGTATCTTACCCAGTTGATGGAGCTGTAGTTGAACTCTCCTAGTATGAGATTGTTGGGTCGGACCTTGATAGTTTCCAGGGTGTTGAGAAATGTTGATTGAGAGTCTAGGGACATGGATGTGGACCTATAGCAGGCTATAACCTGGATTGCACCATTACCCAATGTCAGTTGTACCTGAAGTATCTCAGATGCATTATGCTGGGATACTACTCTGGGTGTGTGCATATCTGTTATTAATATGGAGACACCACTGCCTTTTTAGCTGTGGTCCATGTTTTGGGGCTGACAGCTGTGGAATACGTTATAGGCTGGTAGTGCATGGGTGCCATCTACTGCTGTAAACCAGGTCTCTGTTACAGCACAAATGTCAATGTTGTCCATTTTGAGGAGTGCTTCGAGTGGCTGCATCTTGAGATGTAGATGTCTAGTGTTGAGCAGCCTGACTGTCAGATTGCACATATGTATAGCTGATACTATGGTCATTTGGTTTGGAACACTGCCTAAAAAGGCACTATAGGGTGGCAAAACAGTTAGCCAGTACCTGAAAACCCAGGGGTGACAGATGCAGGCCATCTCTGGCAAGCCATCAGAGTCTGTCAGTCATGTCATCCCAAGCAGACAGATACTGGATCCCATGAGAGTGACAGCAGACACTTAAGTCAATTGTTGAAGTCAATCATTTGTTGTTTGTACTGTGGTATAATTTTGGGTGACAGTAGTATACTGCTCATGGCTGCTGTCATACCTGTCTGGCCCAGGTAATCTGAGAGCTCCACCATGTCTTTTTTCATATAGTCCATGGAGGTGCATTTCAGGTCATTCACACACACATGGACAATGACAGAGTGATACTTGTAGTTGTTGTGGAGTGACCTGACTGTGTGTGTTATGTGTTGGATTCTGGCACCTGATAGACAGCTGACTGTTACCTCCTCCATGTTCAACCTATTGAGTGGGACATCTATGTGCCTCACTATTGATTCACCTATGATCACTGTATCAGGCAAGGTGGTTGGCCTTTGGGACTTAGGTTGAGGGGCAGACTGTGTAGGTGAGATATGTGGCCTGTGGTTTGTGCTGTGTTGTGGTGGTTGAGTGGATGTATGTCTTGGTGGTCTCTGCTGTTTGGGTAAATGTCTATTGAGTGCCTCTGTGAAGGTGGGTGTGTGGTTATATTTTGTATATCAGAGCTGTGATAGTGGATGTTCCAGAGGGGTATGTGTTTTATGTGGTGTGTTGCAGGTGTTGACCCTTCTCATCTTGACCAGCTAGTCCAGTCTTCACTGGAGAGTGCATATCTTCCAATTTTGTGATATAGGGGTATCTCTCACAAGTCTGAGTGTTGGGAGTTTAGAGGAGAGGGTTGTCTGTGTACATGAGGCAGTTGCAACAGTGCCTCAGAATGCCCAAGTGCACCAGATTAATGGGAAAAAGTACAGAGAGCTGCACTTTAATTATGCCAGAAGGGGTAGTCATAACTACTAAGTACTGGAGCTAATGCCGTGAGGAATGACTACTGCTGATGGCTTTCAGGTGTGCTAGAATAATTGATAAAAAAACCTGTTGAAGTGCAAAACTATTAGGCTATTTGAAGTGCAGTAGAGAAAGAACTATCAAGATCTAAGGGGAAAACTGAAGACAGACTTTCTGGCACCTGTAACAGTTTACCTCAGCTGTGCAGTTATCAGCACTTTTGGCCAATTCTCAGCTCAGTAAGCTCTGTAGCATATGCAAAAACTGCATAACACTATAGTAAAAATAACTAACTAGGCAAGAGTTCTAATCTCAATACTGACACATGTGTGTGTTTGTGTGTGTGTGTGTGTGTGTGTGTGTGTGTGTGTGTGTGTGTGTGTGTGTGTGTGTGTTTGTCTGAGAATCATATACTGTGTGTGTTATACCATTTTGAGTTGTGTACCACCCTGTAAACTTCCCATCACCCTACTTTACTAGGCCTTCTGATGTCATTCACCGTTGAAGTACCTTGGGACTAGATAAAAATATGTAAACTCTTTGCTGCATCTAATAATTGTGTAACAGTATAATAGAAATAGCTAGATAGGTAAGGGTTCTAATCTCACTACTAGCAACTGTGTGAGAATCATTATATGGTGTGTGTTATACCATTTTGAGTTGTGTACCACCATGTAAACTTCCCATCACCCTACTTTACTAGGCCTGCTGTCATTCACTTAGAAGTACTTTGGGAGTAGGTGAAATTATGTAAACTCTGTGGTGCGCCCGATAAATGCGTAACACTATAGTAGAAATAACTAGATAGGTAGTGGTTCTAATCTCACTACTAGCAACTGTTTGCGTTTGTGTGAGAATCATATACTGTGTGTGTGTATTATACTATTTTGAGTTGTGTATCACCCTGTAAACTTTCCATTATCCTACTTTACTAGGCCTGCTGTTGTCATTCACCTTAGAAGTACCTTGGGACTGGCTGAAATTATGCAAGCTCCATGGTGTGTCTGATAATTGTGTTAACACTATAGTGGAAATAACCATATAGGTAGGGATTCTAATCTCAGTACTGGGAACGGTGTGTTTGTTTTTGGATGAAGATTATATCCTGTTTGGTTAATGCCATTTTGAGTTGTGTACCATCTACACCTGTTTACCACCTCCAGATGGCATCACGTTATACAGCATGGTAATGGCATTTGCCTTACATGCAGCATGTTAAACCATTTGCACACAATACCAGTCATCTGTACAGATGTCTATAGAATATCCAGATGTTTGCAACCTATAGGTCTGTGTCCCTTAACAATGCTGATGTATATGATATTGTTGCCAAATTGGCCAATGTGAATGTAGTGACACACATGCCAACATCAAGCATTATACCTGACTGAACAATCATGCTGATGCAACATCTGCTACACTATTGCTTGTCCAAGCTTGTAGGAGAAATACATGACTCCACATCCTATTTCTGCTGGGTTATCACACCATCCATGAAGGCATTCAGAACATTACATGCTGTAAGAGGTAGTGTGTTATGTCCCATGCATGTAATCTATGTGGGCATGTCATGTGTATGTAGTAGTACCATACATCAGGGTGGAAATGTAGGTTTACTAATCTGTCTATTGCCAGCTGTGTTTATGTTACTGTGTGCACATCCCCTGTGTCAGTCTTTACTGTGTGTATGCAAAGGATATATCATTTTGTTTCCCTGTTCCACCCAGTAAACTCAGGAATGCATACCACAAACCTGTCATATACAGTATCATGCATACCCTCATCAACTGCATCAGGTTTGAGTACATGGGAAAGAAATGGCAGGGCCAACAGGTGTCTTGCAATTAGTGCAATGGCTATGCTTGTGAGGGACCTGCTGATAGTACCACAGTAACCTGTTCTGCTGTGTGTGTCTGGAGGTGACCTGCCTGTGATACAGATGTGTGTGTGTGTGTGTGTGTGTGTGTGTGTGTGTGTGTGTGTGTGTGTGTGTGTGTGTATATGTATGCACGCAGTCATGCCATGTGGCTACCCTACACAAGGGTACATTGGACAGCTGTGGACTGTACATGGCATGGACATGAGAACTGGTCCTGCCAGGGGTATCGGTGGCACCACCAGACCCAAGTCCAGATGCAGTACTGCTCTCTGATGTTGAATGCTGTCTGCTGGCCCGTATCCCTGATGGGACCGGACAGGACCACATGCCCATGGCCTGCTCCAGTGTGATATGGACAGCAACCCCCCTTTGATATTGCTGGTGTCACTGCCACAACAGGAGTGTGAAGGTCCATGTCCCCATAGACTCTCAACTGTTGTTGATGCTGAGCTATGTCCACGTGGCTAATACCCATCTCCCACCACATGCTGTAGCACAGATATGCCACAGTTAATGATTGCCAAGGTCTCACACCACCATGTATTCATGGCCTCAGTATTTTGATGTATGGCCTCAACAAGGTCATGCATGTTGCCACGTAAACCAGGAAGAGTTGCATCTGCCACCCTGAATATTTGTCTGTTGTGGTGTTCACTATGTGCCTGTGCACCCATGACAGCCAAAAACATCTGTCTGGTGACTCCTGCTGTGGCACTTGCAACAGTGGATTGACAAGCAGTGGTCCTCCTGCGAGCAGCCCTGTCTATCTGCCTGTGTGGGACCTCACCTGCACTCTGGCTATGTCCAGTGTCTACACTCACACCTGCCATAGTCACCACACTAGCCTGTTCAATGCTACTACCTGCCAACTGTCCATCATCTGTGGCCATTGGTGATGGGGTATATGTAGCAATTGTCACTGTGTGCATGGATGGTGTGGACAAGAGTGGGATGCCAACCAATGGCACATATTCAGCCCCTGACAGCCTCACCTGTACCTCAATATTCCTATCATCATTGTCAGAGTTTGGAGAGATAATGACAGTTTCCAAGCAGGAGGGAACACAAACACCATTGCCACCTGTGATGGGAAGACAACATATGTACATTAATACCTGCACTCTGAGGTTGGATGGTATACACACACACACACACACACACACACACACACACAGGTGAGGTGGCACAAATCTGTTACACAGGCCACGCAGTACCCGTATGGTGACATGCATAACACACAGCCCTCAACATCATGCAGTGCAACCACTTTTACTACATGTAACTAACAATATAGAGCAATGGGATACGCGATTAGTGTTAGTAAGTGATGGCCCTTCCCCAGCACAGACTGCACCCACGTACACGTTATTGCTGTTCACCTGTATAGCACAGTGGCAAGTACTACTGAACATACCTTGCAACTCTATAGATCCTCACAGGATGTATAGATGCCTGGCTTATATGTTTGTTCTGTTTCTCACAATCCCTGTGTTTTGATAATACATAGCTAGGATGATTTAAGGAGTGACATAGCTGATTAATGACATACATTTGAGTGTCAGACCTCCAAACCAGCAGTACATGTATGGTCACACAATTCCTGTTACACCACCAACCTTCTAAGCTTACAGTGGATATGATAAGTGTACAGAACCCTGTTAATATGCCATGTTCTTATAATATATGAGATGACACTGCAATAATATATCCAAATATGTTACCCACCTTTCATGTTACATATGACCTGTGCAATCTAATTGTTAAACAAACAGATGTGTTACATGTAAAATATAATGACTGCAATATGGTGTTTGCATAAGTGTGCACACCCTTAAAATGATACTTTGTTAAAGTACCTTGTAAGTGACTTGCAGCATTCACTCTTCTTATGAAGGTGTCTATCAGCATGGCACATCTTGACTTGGCATTATTTGGCCACCCTTCGATACAAAGGTCAGCCAACTGTATAAGATTGTAAGGGCGTCTCATGTGCACAGCCCTCGTCAGGTCACACTGGGGTATGTCTATCTGGTGTAGGGCTAGGCTCTGGCTGGGCCAATCCATAACCATTAGTGTGTTCAGGTGGAGCCTTTCTTAGGTAGCTTTGGGTGTATGCTTCAGGTCTTTGTTATGCTGAAGGCTGACCCCCCCCCCCCATCCTCAGCATTCTTGCAGACACCTGATGGATTTTGGCCAGACGTGAGTGTTATTTGGAACTGTTTCAAATTAACACCACTGTGATTACAGGCCCAGTTCTGGTTTTGGAACAGCATCCCCACAGCAGGCCACTGCCACCAGCGTGATTCACCATGGGGATGTTGGTGTTCAGGTTAAGAGGGGTGTTGCTTGTGCACTACATATACCTTTTGGTATTGTGGCTGTGAGGTCAATCCATAATCTCATTACACCATAACACATTTTCACGCATGCCTTTGGGAGACTTGATTTGCTGTATTTCAAATTGTATCCTCCCCCGGATGTTTTTTGGTGTGGGGAAATGCTTCCATCTTCTGACTATACCCCATAGGCCAGACGTATTCAGAATACGGGAGAGTGTCCTCACATATAGTACACAACACCAGTACTTGCAAGAGATTCCTGCAACTCCCTCAATGTTGCTGTATGTCTCCTGGCAGCTTCCCTGACCAGGTTTTGACATGTCTTGTCATCATTTTTGGAGGGATGTCACGTTCTTTTCAACAGCAGTGTTGTCCCATATTTAGTCCACCTTTTGACACCTTTCTCCACTGTTTTCCATGGTGTATGCAATGCTGTGGTAATGTTGTTGTACCCTACTCTTGACGGATACCTTTCAAATATGAAATCCCTTTGCTGCTTTGTAAGCTGTCTACAAGCCATGGCTGTTGCTTTCACAGGCAACTGAGCAAATGTCATGAATATCCTAATTGGACAGCAGACTGTTATTTGGTGTTACTCAAAGGGCCTTTACGTGATGGCAGGTGTGTACCCAAGTAGACTGAATGCTGTCAGTAAATCACAAGCTACTGCAATAAAATGTTATTTGAAGGGTGTGCACACATATGCATCTAGCTTATTGTACAGTTTGTATACTTCATATTTGGTGGCCAACAGATTGATTGGTTTTACAACTGAATTTTACATGTCATAGGTCACTTTACAGGTTGGAAAAGGTGTGGACTGACATATTGTGGTCTCAATTTGTATATATATCACAAATACCTGGCATCTTAACAGGAGTGTGTACACTGTTCATATCCACTGTATAAGAATAATATTTTACACATGTCACTACCTTAGGCCACCCCCCCCCCATTTTGTTGGTCTCTGTCCAGTCTTGCACTGACAGGTTGTGAGGTATACTACAGGGATGTCACATTCTCTTCAGATAGGCCCCTGTGGTGACCACTGTGATGCAATGCAGTTAACCCCACCACATGTGAACATGCACATAAAGCAATATGGCTATGAGTGACTGTTTTTTGCATGGCACATTGCATGGCCTTCACATGCCTGGGGTATTGGTAAACCACAACATAACAATTCCATACTCACCAGCTTCAGGCTGCCAGCCCCCATGCTGACCAGATGGACATAGGTAGTTGTGAGAGAGAAGTATTGTCAGCAGACTCACATGTGGCATTGGTGCAGGATGGATGCAGCATGTCTGAACATTTACAGTATAACCCCCAATACTACACAATTTGCTGTCCTTCACCATAGATGTGCACTTCCATGCATTAGAAAACCCCAATCCACAACTGCAATCTGACCTGACACACGCATGTAGATAGTCTACAAATACAAGTATGTCTGCTACACTACTCTAGTAATCACCACTCGGGCCTTACCTGCACAGTCCTAGTCCATTGTCTGGGTGTCATCCACCTCCAGCATGTGTGGGGCAGTCTGTACCCTGATGTTGTACTGGGATGGGTGGTCCAAGGTTGCCGAGGAGCTCCTTGGTGGGTGTCAGTGGGGGTGCATGGCTGGGCCCCCACCTGTGGCTGAGTGGTCCCTGGCTACTGCAGCAGCCCTTTGCTGGACATGGTGTATGAGGTTAGTTGCATGATGCTGGACCTGTTCGTATGTACGTGCGTGCAGGCCGACATCATTTACCTTTGGACTAGGTCATCCCACAGGCCGGTCCTCTCCCACAAATATTGCTGGCTCTGTCCAAACATTATGGCATGGTTCTGTAGTATGGCTTCTATGATTATATTTGTCTCAGCCACTGAGAAAGTAGACCTTTGCTGATGCGACATTGCACCTAGAAGACATACAAAGGGAAACACATCACAGGACCTCATAAATTTGACAACAGTATGTACAGAACCTGCACAGCTACACTGAATACCATTACCCACCACTCACAACCACAACATACCCCTTTAATCTCTCAGCACTGAATCTGTTGCATTGCAATGCTGGTCCTGATGTGTCATATTCCCCACAATGAGGGCTAGTTGATGTCATAATCCTCTACTCCTCAATCATGTCTGTGTAGAGGGATGACATTGGCCATCTTCAATGTGGACGGGGTGTGGATGGTGCCAAGGCTTGGTGTGACTACAGTGTGTAATGGAGCTGGGAGCACATGCCTGAGTTTATGTAGGATGTGAACAGGGATATTATCAGGTCCCATGGATACTTATGTTTGTTGCCTTTCAGTAGGCAATATGTACCTGCTCATTGGTGATGAGGGGAGGGGTGTGGGTCTGTGCATATCCACCTATAATGATGCTGAGCCATGGGATTATGTTTGCCCTTAACCTATCTGCAGCAGGTTGGCTCTAGCTATGTTGTGTGTGTATGCGGTCTGATTGACCACCATTACAGGGTGGATTGGTTTGTTGCCTCTGAGATTGCAGACATATGTGAAGATGGCCTTGTTGGATGTGTCCAATTTGTGCTCATACTTAGCCATACAGTGCTCCTCCTGTGACCTTGTATGCTTGATCAGACAAAGACTGACTTGATGCCAAGTTGGTCCCAGCTCCTAATTTGCCCTGTACAGCCAATATAGGAACCAAGTCTGTTGTTTGTATATCGCTGCTGTCCAGTAAAGGGGATTACTCTACTTTGGTGGTGGCAGGTTTTACAAGTAAGGAATTCCTGAGTCCATACAACTATGCTGATGTTCATACAGCTGTTTGGAGTAGGCATGGACACACAGTCATAAGACAGCTGGACACCTCTCCAATTTAAAACAGATATTCATGCTTATTGTAGTGTCAAGGCAATGCAACAACCAGTAGCTGTAGAATTGTCACTCTGTTGTATGTACAGTGACTAAGATTACACGTGTACAACATGTACAGCTTATTTTTACTGACAGTTTGCATCCTGAGTCTCTTGTTATGAGGTGGCCAGATACACCTACTCATACTGACATGTGCATAGGTAATTCCTGATATACATTTCTGTTCTATGTCAGTATGGCACACTGTATTCACATTCTTGCTGCCCAGTCATCCCTCTCAACCCGTTAGAGCAGGACATCTGTAGGACACCACACATACATGGGGGCAATGGGACATAATTAGTGACACTGTCTTAATATTGCTGTAATACACTTGAGTCATTCAATAGCACAGTAGCCTATGCACTGACTGTCATTCCCTGGAGTATGTCCAACACTCATATGGCAGGAAGAGAGGAGAAAGGCTAGGAGTGTGGTAGTGAGTGTAACAATTTTTAATGTTGGCAGTATGACTGGTATAGGGACAGAGCTAACTGACATGATGGCCATAGGAAGGTGGATAAATTGTGTGTGCAAGAGACCAGATGGAAGAGGAGTATGGCTAGGTGTATCGGTGCTAGGTCACAATTGTGCTATCAGGGTGTGGATAGGATGGGAAAGGGGGTAGGGATTATCCTGGAAAAGA
>NC_056745.1:1325328138-1325385962 GCF_019279795.1 Protopterus annectens | reverse complement strand
TGGGGTAAGTGTGCAAATGTGTGGATGTTAGGGCATGAATTAGGTGAGTTAGGGTTAGGGCGTGGGTGAGGTGGGAGTGTGATAGTGAAAGACTTTAGGGTTAGGGTGGGATAGGTGAGTTAGGGTTAGGGAGTGAGTAAGGTGAGTGTGCAGTAGTTACTGATCTTAGGGTTAGGGTTGGGTTAAGGTAAGTGGATAGCTAGTAGTGTATGTATGGTTTAGTGTAGGGTTTTGTGGTGTATGTGTGTGGATTATGTATTTTGGTGTGCTTGTGTTGTGTGCATGTTTGTTGGAACAGCAATTTTTTTTTCCCAGGGAAAAAATTTGCTATTTTGAGTGTTTGATGTTGTGGTGTTTCGGGTGAAATGGTTCGATATTAGAACATTCGAAGTAGTAATACTTCGATGTTCTAATATAGACCCCTTTTAACAGTGCTTTCTCATGTAAATTTGGATTGCCTGTTGTATTACTGAAACCACGTACACCTGCATGCAATGCTGGGACTCTGACCACAACATTATCTTGGTTTGGGGATTTGAGCTGTATATTTTTATTTATTGCCTATTGGATATTATTATATTACTATATTAAATGGAGAGTATTGCGGTTTTCAGCCATGTCATTGAGAACTGCTGTCATGACATTATGGCATAGATTTCAGTGTCAGACTTGTATCATTCTGTACATTAATACTGATGCATAACCTGTTGTCTATCAACTTTCTGTCTGTCCTCTGTGCAGATGGAATGTCAGCGTTGCTCAGGGTGGTTGACCACACTGCAAAATGGGTCTGAGAGTCCATGCCTGTGTTCATGTTGGATGTAGCCAGGAATGGTATCAGGCCTATGGAGACCACTATGTTTTGCCTTTGAGAGGTCATTACAGACCAGCTTCCTGATCATGAGGGAATGGGAGCAGGTGCTGTCCATGCACGTGTATCTCTGTGGGACAGGGGGTGATTTCTGCACTTCACCTGTCTGCAGCCAGTTGCCTATATCCATGGCATATGTGTATGTGGTGTTATTGACCATCATTACAAAGCAGATATGTGTGTTGCTTCTGGAATCGCAGACATATGTCTGGAAGGTCTAGTGATTGGTCTTGGTGAATCTTTCCAGTTTGCACTCAAAGACAGCCTTATGGAACATCACCTGTGACCTTATTTGCATGTGTAGAAAAAGGAGACATGGCTTCCAATGAGGCACCTGTTCCTTCTTGGCCCATCCTGTGATTATTTCCACCTATGATGGTAGTTGTGTATTGCTGCTGTCCACCACAGGTGTTCAGCATAACTTGAGGGGGTTGATGTTGTCCTGTTGGGTATTGCTGAGGTCATAAAGCTATGTAGGTGCCCACATAGTGTTGTGGTGTAGGCATGGGCACTACTGCTAGTTCTAACATATGGGACACCCTTCATGTGGGCCTTGCCCATTTTTCTTGCCTGTCCGGGGGACAATACGGAGGTGTGGGGGCTAGAGCTTCACAGACAGTAGGTGGAAATACCTCACAGGACATGTGAAGAAAGGCCAACAACATGGGGGGGCAAAGCTACAAAATTGGGCACAGACTGTATGTCATTAGTGCTGTTATACACATGGAAGGTTGGTAGATTGACAGGGTTAGTCTGGACATGCTTTTACTGGGTGACTTGATATCTGACTGTGATATGCCTCTGACATGCCTCTCAACTGGCATGTTGTCCACAGACTGGGCAGATGTTTGCCTGTTATGTTTGGTTTGTTCCTCGAACAATGTCTCTTTTTGTGTGGTTGGTAGACTAATGTGAGGATTGTAGTCATTAACTGTTGACAGCCATTGGTGTTCCAGACATCATATCCTTCATGGATGTTATGTTACAACAACACATGTAACTCTAGCTACTGTTTCAGTTTGTAACACCATTATGTGTGATATGTCCCTCTTTCCAGCCCTCTGTTCCACAAGTATGTCATGTGTTATCCAGATATCCTGCACTACAAAGGACAGAGGTATAGTATATCATTAATTACCAATGGCACTACAGTTATCATGCCAATGACCTGGCAGATTCCTGGCCATGGTATGCAGTGGTGGCCAGGATTATGGTTCCACACCCTGATAAATCTCTGGACATCTGTACATATGACAGTTAAGTCTGTCTGGCCATTGTGAACAGACTGCCAAGACTGTATAGCAGTATTGTGTGTAGATGTTTGTTGGGCAGGGTAGGAAGAGTAGAATATGTGAGTGCCATACATCCTTTACCTATCTGACTCTGCATGCTGCTACAGCTGCTGGTGGTCTATCATGTCTGTATACTTGTAGATGCTAACTGTGAAATTCACTGTAACACCTCAGGATTCCCAGTACACTGTGAATTGGGTCAGTATATGTTGGTGTAGTATGTGACTGGTAATCAGGATATGTTTGTTCAGACAGCCGCTCTACTATAGAGTTAATTTTGGGTACTGGTATGTTGCTGTGACTGTGTTGCAAATGTTTTCGGTTTGACATTTTTGCACCACTCTCTGCTTTTCACTGCAGTTCTATCCCTGTAGTGCATGCTATATTTTAATATACATGGGTAATTTCCCAGAGGTGATGTGGGGAGTGTCATGTTGGTCTTACTGCACTTCTTAAGGTGCTGGGTGACATGTTTGGCAGCTGTCAGGGGATTTCCATTCTGTTACATCACTGAGGTCATACCTCTACACTGTCCAGAGGCCTAGACCCTGACAAGATGCGTGGTTCATATGATTGTTCTGTTCCCCAGACAGTTATTGTCCTTGGCTAATTGGTATTATACTATGCAGAATACAGTCAGTAAATGCTAGCATCCATTGGTGTTACTGACTTCATAACCCTCAAACAAGATATGTTACAACAAAGCCGGTAACACCTGCAACTGTCTACATTTATCACAGAAATTTGTTCAATATACCTCTGTGTTTGGGCCTCTGTCCCCCAATTATGTCAGGCTTTGACCAGATGTCATGCAATAAGAGGTTCAGAGGTATGCACCCAATGGCCATCAAAATGAACTCCACTTTATTGTAAAACCAAGCTAAACTCTCTTAAAAACATCTCATTTAATATGAAGTTTATTATTCAAATTTACTATTTAATTTCTTTTATACATATTTCATTTGTTAAACTGTTTTTAAGAGAGTTTGTTTGATTGATTTATTAATTCATCAGCCAATCATGAGTTATATCAAAGTATATGTAAGCATTTTTGAATGGCATTGTGTTATTCAGTTCTGATGAAGTCATTACCTATGATGAAAGTGCTTAACTAAAGGAATTTTGATTGTGCTTGGTTTTACAATAAAGTGGAGTTCTTTTTGATGGCCATTGGATGCATTGTTTTTGGTTACCAGTGAATTTCTGCATCTTGGAACTATTATTGATGTTGTTAGGTTCAAAGGTATGTTATATCATTATTTATTGCCTTCATTCCTGCTACCATCCCATTGATGTCATAGACCCCCAGACATGCAACAAGGAAGCGGCCTTAGATATGAGTCCTGTCACTATACATTCTGTGGGAAATTATACATTTGAGAGGTCTGCCTGTGTATATCTGCTCACTGTTAAAGGACTGTCAGGATTGTGTAGTAGTGTAATGTGTACATGTTATTTGGGCTGAATAGGAAGGGGGTACATGTGAGTGTCATGGGCCCTTTCTATCTGACTATGCGTGCTGCTCCAGTTCCTGGTTCCCTATCACCTGTATATATTTCTACATGCAGATTATGACATATCCTATAATACCTCACAATTCTCACTACACTGAGACTTGGGGCAGTATATGTTGGGATAATGTGTGAATGGCAGACAGGATTTTGTTGCTCGCACAGTCATTATACCATAGTGTTCAGTTTGCTTACTGGTATGTCACTGTGACTGTGGTGCCATTTGTTTGGGGTATGCACTTTCACACCAGTGTCTGTTTTCCAGTACTGTTACATCCCTGTAGTGCCTGTTATATTTGCTAATGCATGTGTACAGCCCCAGAGCTGGACTTGGGTAGTGTCATGTCAGTCTGACTGTAGTTTTGACATTGCTCGGTAGCTCAGTGTAGTTTCCTTACTGTTGTGTTATGTGCACATATTTGTAGGATGTCCAGGTGTCTGGTCAATATCTTTGGTCTGGTCCCCATAACTGTTGTGTATTCCTGACACATCAGTGGGATGATGTGGGGATTGAGGTCATTAACTAATGGGAAGCAATTGAGTCCTGGAATTGTGATATTTCAGTCGATGTATGTTATGACATACAGTGTTACTACATCAATGTTCTCAGCTTATCTACTGACGTATTTTGCATATGTCCCTATTTTCATGCCTTTGTACTACCACTTTGTCAGGCTTGGTTCAGATTCATTGCACTAAGGGTTATGAGCATACCTCTCCACTGCCAGGAATTTCAAAGAAAATCCGGATGTTTGGCCCATACTTTTGCTCAGTTCCACAATTTATTTGTATTTGTCTGGTAAATCACGGTGATGATCCAAGGATTTATGTCAGTAAATAATGACATAACATTTCAGCTTCCATCCTCCTATCCTTCAGTGATTGTCTGCTGAAACGCACCCTGTTGCTGTAGCAAATGTCTTCAGTTCTAACAGCAATATTTTAGATATGTCCCTATATATGGCCCATCCCCCCATTTTACAGCCTTTGTACAGGTTTCTTGCACTAACAGGTTGAGAGGGATGATTCTGAGGTATAACATCACTGCATGTTATTTACATACATACACATATATATATATATATATATATATATATATATATATATATATATATATATATGGGTCCACTTTGTAATTTCGAAATACTGAAATCCCAAATTTCAGTATTTCGAACTTACAAAGTCGAACACTCACATTTCCGAAACTGGCAGAAATGCGAAATTCAAAATACCGACGTACCGATATTTTGAATTTCGGCTTCCGGTGGTACAGAATGTGGATGTTTAGGTTTTATTTTGATAATTTTGTCTGTGTTAGTATGTTAGTTAGGGGTTTAGTATGTGTAAGTGTGTGTTGTGACTGTTGTGTGTGTATGAGGGACTGTAAGATGTGTGTGTGAGCTTCGTTTGTGTTACTGTTTGTGCGATCTCGGAGTTAGAATATATAAGTAGGGGGATGTTGGGGTGCAGGTGCTATCCCCCCCTGCTTATATGTAGTTTAGATTAGTTTGTTTGATTGTGGGGGGGGGAGTTTTGTGTATGTTTATGTGTGTGCTGTATGTGTAGCGTGAGTGTGATATGAATTTCGCGGTTGTGTGTTTACGAATTAGTAAGTTTTGGTTGGGTTTTCGGCTTTGTGGTTTCGGAATAATGAAATTCTGGATTTCAGTATTTTGAAATTACAAAGTGGACCCATATATATATATATATATATATATATATATATATATATATATTTTTTTTTTTTCTTTATATTTTTATATATGTATATCTATATTATGACTATTTTTTCATATATATGTTTCATCTCTCACACACACACACACACACACACACACACACACACACACACACACACACACACACACACACACATATATATGTGTGTGTGTGTGTGTGTGTGTGTGTGCATGTGTATATGTCTATATACAACACATGACTGGTTCCACAAAGCTTTCTCCCTAATGTTGTTTGCCTCTATTGCATGATGTAGTAGTAGTAGTTGTCTTTCGGCTTTTCCCGGTTAGGGGTCGCCACAGCAGAACTCCGGTCTGCTAATGATTGGCAGTAGATTTTTACGTGCTGAGTTGCCAGCCCTGATGCACAACCTTCAATGAAGGTACGCCCATTCACGCATGTCTCCAGACAGAAGATGCTCTAGCTGAGAATCGAACAGGACAACATCTTACTGTCAGGCGACAGCGCTACCGCAGCACCACAACAACAACTATGTTTGAGAAAACAACATTACTTCCTAGAGCACAGATGGTGTACTTGTACATTCCTCTGATTATAGTGCTCACGATGATGTGTTTGACACTTGGGACTGTTTTTTTTTTCTTTAATATTAAATGACCAGAATGCATGATATGTTTGCTAAAGCATTTCAGTTTTTCATGGCTCAGATGGTGTAGTGGCATTTTGCTGTGATTTTTAGAGAACAGCATCCCAGGTTCGAGACTTAGCAGCGATGAATATTTTGTTGCTGGGCAAAATGAAGTCAGATGCATACAAAGTGCTGACGGCACATTTAAGCATATTATACTTATATATTTTTATTCTAAAATAATATTTATGTACACATTATGATTTTGCATTTGCCTTCCATGAATCCCCCTATGTGCTTTCATTAACTTGTATTCTTGTGTGATTATACTGTATGGGGCACTTGTGTTTATATGGGGGTTTCACATCTTTTATCCACTGGCATCTTACTTTTGGAACTGCTACACTACCCTGGTTGACAAACAAGGTTGCTACATAATTTAAGTTTATTAAAATAATTTTAATACTACTTTCACATTGGAAAATGAATTACTTGTTTTTGGATGGGAACCGTGAACACCTGGCTGTAAAGCTGTGACTCTAACCACTACACTACCTTGGTTTGGAAATGTCACCTCTCTATTTGCATTTAGCTACTATGGGATGTTTAAGCTATACTAAGCGGACAGGCATAACATGCATGCCCACTTAGCTACACTTAAACATTTCTTAGGCTACTGGAAAAAAAGTTTATATATTATTATGATATTATTAGGTTATATGCATGTCTATTGTGGTGACCTGACAACTACTTTTGACTGCAATCATGAAATACTGGCATTGATTTGGCTTTCAGGCTTCTGTTCTTCAGGGACTACTATGAATACATATCCTATTATCTATCAACTTTCTAAGTGTGTGAGAGCAATATTTAAAATCTGTCCCTACTTGCCCCCCCATCATTTTAGGGTTTGTCCAGATTTTTTGCTCTAAGAGGTTGAGAGGTATGATGACCAATATTTGCATTTCAGACTTCATATCCTTTGGAAAATGTATGTTAACACAACTTTTATTCTAGCCACTTTCTAAGGGCTAATCAGACAATATTTAAAATGTGTCCCTATTTGGGAGCTTTTGTCCCCCCATTATTTTTGGCTTTGTCTAGATTTCTTGTGCTGAGAGGTTGAGCAGTATGAGTGCCATACGGCACTTTAGCAATGCAAGGGGTATGTCACAGAACCTGTAACACACCCCCCTGCATTGCTTTTTTATTGCTGTTTTTATTTCAGTGACCACAGACACTGAAATGATGATTTTTTCATTTCAGTGTCCGTGAACACTGAAATACTGGCATAATATTAGAGCAAAGCTCTAATATTATGCCAGTTTAGCTTAGAAAGTGCCATATGGCACTTTCTGATTGCAGGGGGTGTGTTTAGTGTCCATGCACCCTGCACTCATTCATGGTTCATGTCCATGTAGGTTAAGCAGCAGTGCTCCTTCATGCATATGTAAGGCGTGCTGCTGTTCTACACTGACATAAACCACTCCATGCAAGAATAGCAGAGTTTAATAAATCATGGGGACCATCTTTTATGGTGTAGTCATAAATAATTTAATTTCAGTTATTTTTCTGAAGTTTAACCTCTTGTATTCCAGTTTCCACTATTAAAATATATACATTTAAACAATTACAATAGTGCATGCACATTTCTGAGGTCTATATTACGGTGTCGAAACTCTGTAACATCAAACACCTATCACTGGCACATATTCAGCGAAATTCACTTCCGCGATTCACTGAATACTTAAAGGGCAAACAAACATTTGACCTGCAACCCAATGGAGCAAAATCTACCTGAACAAAACCTACCCATGTGGGGAGCTGTGCCCCCCACCCCCCTTAACTAAATATACCAATTCTGAGATTGCACCACAGTGGAGAAAAAAGCAAAACTGTGTAGTTGGCCAACTACATCTTTGCCCTTTAAGTATTCAGTGAGTCACGGAAGTGAATTTCACTGACTACACATCGATGATTAGGTGTTTGATGTTACAGTGTTTTAACGCCACAATATAGACCCCATTTCTGTTCTTTTATGGTAGGGCACACTGTGCTTACATTTTAAGCACAAGCACTTTAGGAAATACCTTTTATAACACACGTCTGTACAAACCAGTTTGATATACACATGACATATAGTTGTAATGCATTACAAAGCTTATGTTTCTTACAAAATAACTACTCTGTATGTGTAAAGTAATATCACTTTTTCACAGCATAAACACTTCACATTATCATTCACTAGATTGTATTGTTTGAATGTTTCCTGAATTTTGAACAAATGTTTGTATCTTTTACATTGTATAATTATCTTTTACATTGTATAATTATTATTAGCAGTCTATTGTATGTACCTAGTTTGTTTGTTTTTAGAGCTTTTCTCCCCAGGACTGCATTGAAAACGGGTTCTTTTTGGCCCAATGGACTATCCTGGTAAACCAACTGCAAATAAATAAATAAATAAATAAAATTTGTAACACAAGCATCTTACACAAATCATTTCGATATTCACCAATGGCATATAGTTATTTACAAAATTCCAGATGTGCTGGCAGTTTTGCCCTTTTTCACAAGGTTCTTCAGTAACCATTTCATATTCTAAGTCTAGTAATCGTGACCCTTGGGACAGCGAGAGTGATTGAGCAAAAATGCACATTTCTGTATACCAACTTTGTGATTGCTGTGTCTTATAGTTTTCTGAGGTGCAGCAGTCTTGGAGTTAGTATATTAAAGTTTGGAGGGAGTGGGGGTGGGCTTGCTGTCCACATCAGCAAGTGAAGTGGGACTTGTCCTCTTCAAAACACCATTAAAGGAGAACAGAGATGTTAGACATTTGCAGTTCTCTTGTATTGTTCTACTTTATTTGTAATTCTGTGCATCACAGTTATGAGTCTAAGAATTACAATAGGGAGCCAGGTTCATTATCTCTTTCCCTAGACAAGAGCATCACTGTTAATTAGTAAAGCAAAATGAATATCCATCAAGCAAAGAACAGACCTTTTACTTGGTTCCCTCTTATTTATGTCACTTCAGACTGATGTCTTCTCCTCACTAATAGGCAAAATAACCATGAAAATCCCTTTCTACAATCTTAGAGGATAATCATGCTCAGGCCCATTTTACTTACCCCATAGACTAACTTATAATGTACAGACCACAGCTTTCTGTTTTTGAGCTGAAACTCTCAGAGTCCCTTCCCACCCACCTGAAAGACTTAACCTTTTGCTCCAAGTTTCAAACAAAGTAACACACATATATTGTAAAACAGGCAAAATGCAACTGCCTCCTTTTGGGTCACATCATCTAACTTCCATAAACTGTTTTCTTCTTCCCTCTATATCTGTTATACTACTTAGCTCCTTCACCATTACTTTGTATACCACAGCTCCATCTCCCTCCTTTTTTGTATATGCTGGCATCCTACAGAACACCTTCGTATGACAACCTTCATTAATTACTGCACTCTAAATACTATATACACAATGAATATAACACTTGTTATATATCCTCTTACTATCATACATTGTTTTGTGTTCTACTTTCAAGATGGAATTATTTGCAACTCTGTTTTTAATCATCCTTACTTTAACTATCAGCTGAACCCAAAATTAGACTATTGTGATCAGTGTTCTACCCTAGTTACCAAATTTAAATACATAATAAATATGTAGTCAAAATGATTTGTATATCTATGGATAACAAAAAACATCAACATTAAACAATTGCCGAGCAATTTCTCTGCTAAATGTCTAGTATAAGTCCATCACCAGTATCTGCTTTAAGCCAATCCACAGATCATCTCTTTTACAGATATGTATTTTCCATATAAATCATAGGTTGCAGATATCACACTTACCTCGGTTTATACTAAGCAACTAAAAACAAATGCCCCAGGACTTAATAAAATACTTGCAGGAATAGTGGAAGGCCTAAATGGAAGGTACTGTGGCAGTGTATGTGGATCCCACTCAGCAGCGTGCCTTGCATATTAATGAAGGTGTGCTACTGAGACAGAGCCATATAACATGGTTACTGAATCAGTGTAGGGGGTGTGTTACTGTGTCCGGAGATGAGTAACACACCCCCTGTACTAAGTGCTGGATAGTCAGTGTACGGCACTGAAATAAAGAGTTAATTATTTAACATTTTTTTTGTAATGTTTGCACAGCACAGTGTTTAGCAGTGGACATGTACCAGACATCTAAAAATAGAAATTGGATACATTTAATTATGAATGCAAAGTTCAAGTTTAAGTAAAGCTGAACAGGTTTACGCTGGGTATTGCACTACTCAGTGGTGCTTAAATGTAGTGGATATATATATATATATATATATATATATATATATATATATATATATATATATATACATATATATATCTATATATATATATATATATATGTACAACAATTCACATGGCTGCGAAGCAGAATGGTTAGAGTGACAGCCTCATGTGCAGTAGGTGGAGGGTTTGAATACACAGGCCAGGTATTTTGTTAATGCACATTCTGAGAGTTATTTTAAATCTTGATGAAATATTGTATGATTACACAGACAGGTTATTAATATTATTTTACAAATATACATTTATGAGATATACTATTAAGCCATGATTGATTTTGTATGAATACACAGATAGGTTATTAAGCATGCATGTTGCAAATACATGTGAGAGACGTATGTTTAAACCCCTGATTGAATAATGTATGCATGCACAGACATGTTATTAGGCTCTTATGTTGCAATTACACAATTATTAAATGTATTATGAAATCCTGTATTGCTGTGCTCAGCTAAGATCTGCTAAGCACAGCTAAGCCTAGCCAAGCACTGCTTAAACAAGGAATGTTTTAGCAGTGTTTAGTTGGTTTGCGCACTGCTAACTGGTGTGGAAGCATTTCCCATTTAAGCAGTGCTCAGCCCAGCTAAGCTGGTTTGCACACCACTAAGCACTGCTGAGCATTGCCAATTTAAGCACTGCTCAACTCAGCTCAGTGGGTATGCGCGGTGCTAAGTGCCACACTGCAGTTTTAAAAATGGCAGCAAAGGGTGGGAAAATAGCCTTATTTAAGTTAACAAATGGGAATACAGCCAGAACCTGCTGGAATTTGACCTGTGCAGGAACTATAGCAGGAGTTAGAGAGGGTGCATGCTTCCAGGTGCAGTGGTGGGGTATTCTGGAGTCCAGGGTCATGGTTGAACTCCTTGTAAAAGTCCATGACATCTGGCTGCTGCAGGGCCAGTACCAGGGGGTTGGAGTACAAATTGGAGGCCTGGCACTGGCTGGCACACAATCTCACCAGTGCAACTGGTATCTCCCACACAGGTGAGCAGGTGTATTGCCATTATGATAACTTGAAGCATAGGAAAGGGGATATCTTGGTCACATGGAACAAAGATGCCCGGGATGACAATGCCCCCAAGTTTGTAAGTATTGTTAGCATTGTTTTACCAATACCTAAACTGCATGTGTGATAGACAGGTATGCATAATGGTGTGCTTCTCTCCCCACAGCTGCAGAGGAGAGAGCTCACAACCTGAAGGTCCATGCAGGATGCCTGGCCAAGTTGCACCATGAGTGTCATGAGTACAGATGTATCTTGCAATTTATAGTCATATAAACAAAAATGAGTGAATGAGTAACTGGCAGTAGGTATATCCAGTTTTGAGTGTACTGCAATTAATGTGGTTATAGACCTGGACTGACAACAGTGAGTAATGCCAGGTACAGTTCAATAAAGATGAAAGCATGAAACCTGATATTGTCAAGGAAATAAAACATTTCTACTGCATTAATAATGTTAAGGAAATAAAGTTCTATTGCATTACTAATGTTAAGGAAATACAAAAGTGTCTACTGCATTAATTATGGAATTACAGCTGTATTGCAATACCTGCATTATAGGAACCTTTCATCAATAAAGACTATAGATATATACCTGTCACTGCATGATACCACCCGTAATAATGCTGTGTTGTTCAATATGTGGGTGTATTTTGGGCTATTGGTCATGAAATCAAGTATTACAACTGCTGTGAAGTAAAAACGTGAATAATACCACTAAGTGACTGAAGGTTAGCTAATAAACAGTGTTCTGCTAAACTGTATATGTGGACCTGTACTACAAGATATAATGCAGTATGATATTTGTTCTGCACTAAGATCTGAATCAATAAGAGGAACACCAAATGTATATTGTGTATCTCAGGATTGTGTGTTGTTAAATATTGCATTTCAGCTATATGCAGTCTTGATCTTAGGTACTCTGCTGCAGGCAAGTATGAAACTGTAATAGCTGTATACTGCAGATATACCATCTGCAAATATATATGGGTCAGGTAGCCAACCCAGCACTCTAGTATGGTCTGTACACATCACACATATGTCCACCCACTAGGGGTGAATTGTCTATAGCTGCATTCTATGTATTAATGCACAGTTCACCTACTTTCTCTGTCATGCATAACTCCCAGACATTGTCTTGTATAACACTCTACTTCTATTACCAGTTCATAGTTTTTAACCAGGTAAGCTCTAGGCACACATCAGTCAATCAATATTCAGCAGTGGCTCAGTAGCTTAGTTGGATAAACACTAGGTGTGAGGTACATAACAGATATTCTCCCCGCAGGAATTACAGGTAAATAAATGGCTGTAGTAGCTCTTTGAATGGGTAACTGATGTTTGTGTTCAAACTCTGTACTGTACACAATACATGTCTCTCAAGTGTCACATTGTCATGAACTGTGATCACTGTTGCCAAATCCCTTGGAGACAGATTTAACATCCACATGATTTATGTCAAAAGCACAGTTACACTACATCAGTCCACAATACACCTTGGTAGTCATATATGTCCCCCTGACATGTAATAGTCCCCTGTAGTTGTGTACCAGTAGGTATTACAACTAGGCCCATACTATCTCATGCAGATAGCTTTAGAGGTATGTAAGTGCTAGAGAAGTTATAGGACACTTGTATACATAAAGTAAGGGCAGACCTGTACAGTATATAAGAGTACTGTTGCAAACAATATAGTCTATACTGGTATTAATGGAATGTCTGTCTCTCACCCCCACCCCTTATCTGCGTCATAAATTATTATTGTCATACACTGGGTATGGTTTACTTTTAACATGTTGTTCTCAAAATGTTACATTCGGCCTTGTGTTTTGTTATTGTTATACATTGCAGTGGTTGCATACTAACATACCTTGTTGAATTACCTATGTTGCTGGCCTTTTGCTGTAACTGTTACTGGCATGTTGCTACAATACTGACTGTTATACCACTTATTGTTGTGTTTCATATGCTATGCAATGTTATATTACTGGGTTATTTGCAACAACCTGGCATGCTGTTATAACTAACTTTTAAATGTTCTGTTCATTACTAACCTATACACTTCAAAAAACATGAACACTATAGCTTGAATGGGTAGGCCAGTTCCTGCGGATCCACCTACCCTACCTCAACCGCCCATGGCACTGGGTCCCAGCACATCTGGGACCTGACCTAGTTCTGCCCCCACTGCTGTTCCTGCACCACCTACGGGTGGAACTGCCTCAGGGGATAGGGCCCATCCCCCTGAGAGTGGGAGCAGAGTGAGAGTTTTCACCCAGTGAGAACTACTGGGGATGATGTGCAAGATCGTGCACTGTGGGTTTGATGATTATTTGCACCGGATTGAGGGCAGACTGGCCAACCTGGAGAGGCAGGCTGGCCCCAGTGCCTAGCCCCCAGCACAGCCACCTTCAGGGCAATGAAGGAGCAGTGTTGACTACCCATTAGTGCAGAGCTCAGTCTCACTCCTGCCATCTGGGGACAAATGGCTCTCTAAATCCACAACACCCTCCCCATCCAAGATGTTTACCCCTCATGTGTCATACACCACCCCTGTCTGCTGTCTTGTCTGATGGCAAATGCAACCTCTCCTACCCAACTTACCTCCCCACACATACCTATAACCCTTCCCCAACATTCCACTCTCACCTTAAAAAAGGCATCTGTCTCACAAAAAAATATCACCCCATACATTTTGCCCCTATGTACACTGCCCGCAATAAATCCTTATAGCAATTAATTATCACAGTTATGTCACCCACACCTCTCTTTCTGGGATGCGAGGCTCCAAATTCCAAATTATCTACAACCTATACAAAAAATGGAGTGCTATGGTCCTTTCCTGCACCCATCCTGCACATCTCTACCTGCCTTTCACATTGCTTCCCCGCACTTGCCAACATTTCACCACCATAGCTCTCAACCTTCCATCTCCAAAATGAGGAACAGTAGCCTTCATAATGTGGAACAAATGGGCAAAATGTGGAACACATACTAATGGCTTACTAACATCTTCAACTAGGAAGATCCTAGGATGGTTAAAATATGCTGGTTTTACTTATAAAGAAGATAATTTAATGAATTAATATGATTCATTTCTATTTACCATGGATTTCACTTTAAACAATTCCTAACACTGATTGTGTGACAAACTCTTTCAATATGGAACTTTGAGCAACTTTGAGGAACATGAACTTTTTAAGACCCTAAATGAGGTATGTTCCTCATAATCAGGTACACTTGAGAGGTATGTTCACCACTTTTCTATCACCCCCCTCCCCTTGGAATTAGTGCAGGTTTAAGAGTACCTACTTTAATCACATTATCTGTTTCTGACACTCTTATGCAAATACTCACCCCCACCAAGTCTCAAACCTAGGACCCTGCCAACTACAGAACAGTGCATTAATCCACTAGGCCGCTCAGCTCTAAAGTGCAATAGATGTTTCCATATAAATATCCTGATTGCCAGTGACACACTGCTTGTACATATAATGGGAAAAATTACAGCTTACTTGAGACACCAAATCAGTACACAGACAAATAAATGTTGATGGATGGATGTGAGGCCTAGGATATCAGGTAGAGCTGACAACTGCATAGACTGTTGCAGAATATCCACAGTTGTGGCATCTACTTTTGGCACGGTTGTCACAAAACCTATTCTGTGCGGTGAAGTACTGGCAAGTCAGTACAGATTGAGATTAGAAAAACATAGACAGTTCACTGTCACACTTCATAACCATCTGAACACACATGTTCTTGCCACTTCTGTGTAACAGACTGTATGCCTGTACATATATCTTGCAAATACATGTGCTATAGTATTGACTCAGTAGCTCAATCTGTTACATTCCTAGCATGCTGCACATTTTGCCACCCACAGTCCTGGCTTCCATTCCAGTCTGTTGCACGTCAAGTACATGCTTGTCAATACAACAAATAAATGACTGAACCCTGCAATTTTAAGCAGACCCAGTTGCTGCTACTGCAGTCACTGACACCCATATTAGCACATCAAAGGCCTGTAGGTTGGGGCACACATCATAAATATGTATAGGCATCCTACATGTCGCCTACCACTTTCTGGATGGCACTATTACATAACATATGTACCTGAAGCACATGCCTCACCTGGACTGTTATGGGTACCCTGGCCATGCTGTGACAACAGAGCTGACACTGCTCCCTCACAGGCATATACAGCTTGCTGTCCCCCAATGTGTTCCCACTTCCCAGTATGACTCCTGGGTAAAATGCAGCAGCTGCAGCCTGCAACATATGCAGCAGTATATTCAGCTACCTGGTACAGACACACCATACCTCACAACCCCCTAAAACAGGGGAGCCACACAACACCCATACATAAAGGGGTGGGGGAAAGGTCAAGCGACAGGAACATGTGTCACAGTCTTCCCCTAAAACATACACAGCTGATAGACCAGCAGCTACTGCATTAGCATGCATATTCTGATGAAAATGATGTATGACACTCACATCTGTCTGTCTCCTTACTGACCTCAATCCACATTGTTTAACAGTAAACTGACACAATCAGAAAGCCTGTTGACAATGGCCAAACATAGCATGCAAAACTGTGGATATACTACATAAATCTGGACAGTTGACAGTATTTTACCTACCCTTTGTGATGCTGTAGTCCTCACACCTCGATAATGTCCGTCTCACAGGCTAGGAAAAAGACCAAGACCTACATGATGGCCTTAAATATAGCACTGTGGTGCCATGCCATTGGCTAATGAAAATGCAACCCAGCTGTTTTGGATGCAATTAGCAAGTGTGAGCCACAGATTGGTGCACAGGCAATCACCTGTTCATGAGCATTACCTACAAAAGGCAAGCTGCTGGCTATGGTAAGCAGGTCTGTGACTTGCATTACAAAGACAGACAGTGATATCACAAGCATTATACTACAGGATTTCTGCACATAAAGGAGTACAGCACTCTACCAGGTATGCAATAGAAGTCCCCATGTAATGGGACACAGCTGGGAGGATGCAGTTATGGGATATAGGGATTACAACAGCAGGACTGTAGTACACATCTTGAAATGACATATTGCTGATAGTCAGCTGTCCATCACCTATCGGCTTCCCTGTTGGCTTTGTCAACTGTGACACAGACCACAACTCTGGCCCTCTGACTCCCTCCAACAATGGTCAGCCCTGCATGAATGCTACTGAATTGTGTGTTAGACAATAGTGACAGTAAGTACTGGTGGAGACAGCTGGCACATCACATGATGTACTGTCATTTAGCTGCTCTCAGTCTGTGAATGTCACACAAGCATAGTTCAAACATTGTACAGGTGTCCCTAACTGTTCCTGATGAACTCTGGCTAGGTCACTGTGTACTCCATATCTGTATCTCATCACTTGAGAGCTATGGCTAGCATACCTGTTGACCCCCTACAGCAGGACTGCATGTTATAGCCAGTAGTAGTGGGGGGACACAGGGCTGGCCTCAGCAACAGAGTGTACATATCAAGCATAAAACATAAGTGGATGAATATAGCACCAGATATTAATGTACCATAACTGTTTTCTATGGGGTCTGGTGTATGACAGCCAGATTCCCCACAGTCTGAGAACAACCATTATGCATTTTCCAACTGTTTGCCAGACATCCGCATTTGTCTGGCAGAGCATCCACATATATCAGACACATGTACACATTCCACAAACATCTGTGTACTGCGGATATCAGACACCTACTGGGAGGATACCCTACAGCACCTTTGCAGTGCTGTCTGCCATTACATCACACAGATGTTGCTGGGCTGTCCCCATATACTTGTAGTACCACTCACCTATTTGTCGGATGGTGGCTGTATGATATAGTATTGGGACATCACTCATAGGGGACATACCATAGTAGATGGCAGTGATGGGTGTAGAGACATAACAACACAGTCCATCACATCACACAGGGCCATAACCAGAATTCATAGAATCACAGGAGGTTACTAGGCTACTGGCCCTGAGGCCCTCATAATCCTAGACCAGAGATTAGCCCATGTTTATGCAAGTCAGCACCCAATGCCCCAGTCCAACAGGGACACGGGTGGTATCCCAAGGGTGTATTTCCTATTTACCACCCAGTTATCCAGGTTGTGCTTAAAAAGGGGTAAAGAGGTACTCTGCCTGATGTGGACAGGGTGTCTATTCCACAGCAGGGGGAGTGTCTGGGTCACAAAGCTGACCTGCCAAAAAGTACTGTTGATGTCACAGACCACATTGAGGGTGCATGTGTGGGTTACTCGAGTGTAGCTTGCATTGAGGATATGCAGCAGTCTCATCAAGGTAGGTATTATAATCACCTTGTATGCCAGACAGAGGTCATCTCTGAGGAGTCGTATGAAAGTGAGTAGAGGGATAAGGCTTTTAGCCTATCTGTGTGGGGTAGATGTTTGAGGCCCTGGAATCCCCTGGTGAGGAACCTCTGTGGTCTCTCCAGCTGCTGCATGTGCTTTGTGAAGTACATGCTAAAAGGGGCATTATACTCAAAAATGGGCCTTATTAGGTAGGAATACAGGAATGTTATGACCCACATGTCCAAGGATGAGATACCCTTACATATGAGGTGGGCCATGTAGAAGGCTTTGCTTACAGTGGAAGCAACATGGTGGTCAAATGTCATGGTGCCATTAACCTGTGTGCCCAAATCCCTCATGACTAATTGTGTGCATAGTACATTGTTATTAATGTGATAATTTGTGGCAACATCACTCTCCCCAAATGGGATGAAGCTGCATTTTGTGGTATGCAGCTTGAGGCCATGCTTCTGGCACCAGTCATGTGTTTGCATGAGACCATCTTGGCGAATGTCCACATCACTAAGGGATTTGATGACAGCACCCATTATGCAGTCATCTGCAAATGTAGTTGGCCATAGCCCAGTGGTTGTGCCCTGTACCTCAGAAGAGTAAATCCCACATAAAGGCCCCAAGACAGAACCCTGGCCGCATACCTCTCAACCTCTTAGAGCAAGAAATCTGGACAAAGTCATAAATAAAAGTGGGACAAAGTCCCAAAAATAGGGGTAACTTTTAAATATTACTCTTACAAACTTAGAACGTTGATGGAATAACAGGTTTTGTATTAGCATGAATTTTCTAAAGGATATGAAGTCTGAAACTCAAATGTCTGTTATTATTTTCTAACATTAATCTTTAATGATTTACCACTAATTTTCCAGAAAAACACAATTTTATGAAAAATGGACCAAAAATATGAGGACAAAATCTGGACAGTCTGTGATAATCTGTACAGTTGAGAGGTATGACCCTGGGTTATGACTCTCATTGACGGTCTACCACTTGGGGTGGCTTCCCCAATATTGACTAGGTGGGTTCTGTCAGTGTGCCAGTTGGCTACCTATCTGTTAACATACAGAGTGATGCCTATTTCAGAGTGTATGGGCCGGATTCACGAAGGCTTGCACGGAGTCTTAGAGTAGAGTAAGACTCCATGCAGCCATCATGTCCAACGAGCGATCCAGGAACAGCCTGTAGGGGCGTGTAAGAGAGCTCCTAAAATGGGTCTTAATGACAATATTTCTATATTACCAGCATTAAAATTGTTATCCCAGGACCCTAGGAAACCATATACACATACATAATCGTATTGTACGTACGAAAGCGCTCAATCCTGTTTTATTTTTATTATGGAATAAAGTTCATATTTTGCTACTCTTGTTTTTCGATGGTTCCTGGAATTATTGGTGGAGTTTTTGAAGCAAGAAGACAGCCTTTATAGATCCGTGGTGCTGTGTTTTATTTTTGAGCTCCTAAAATGGCTGTTACACGGACAGGGCTGGGATATGCAAATTACCTCAACTGCAGGTGAAAGGCATGCAAATGAGGTAGATTTGCGATTCAGGAAACCCGAACCTGTCCGAGTAAGAGCAGTGTTATTTGCAGAAATGTACTCAGTTGATAACTGAGTACCATTCTGCAAATAGCAAAACAGAGCCATGACAGCTCCAAATAAAGGTTGCATCCAGTGCAGGAAGCATGCCAATGGCCAAATATACGACCATTGGAAATGTTTCCTGATGCAATATGAAAATAAAAATATTTTTTTTCGCCGATTTCTGATGTTTAAGCTTAGCGCAACGCAGCGCAAATGGGCTGTGCTCTAAAACCCAGAATACTAAAAATTAAAACCCACAAATGTGGATATTGAAATTGTTAATGTACAATGCAAGGGAATGGCTGGCTGAAGACAACATGACCACCGAGTAGAGGTTGCTAAGGGGGGAAGCTCAGTCTAAGACATGTAACCAAGCATTAGTAGGCAATCCTATGTAAATGAGTGTTAGGATAGTGAATCGCAAGTTTACATAGCAAATGAGCACAGTCAGTGGAGTGTAAGAGTAGGATATGGGGAGTAACAGAGTAGAAGATAGGTGACATCATGAGGGGGGGTATGTATGAAAGAAGTGAAGCTCATTGGAGCAGAGTGGCATGTATCAGCTGTCATTTACACATCATGGAAAGAGATGTCTCAACAGGTAGGCTAGGGAAAGCCAAGAAATGGAAGGTGTATGCCGTGGATAACACCAAAGTTTCTTGCTGAATGGGTATGCACGTGTGTGCACGTGTGTAAACCCGAGTAATAACGAGTACACACATGTAAGCATGAGTGCGCGCGTTTAAGCCGGAGTAAGCATGTATAAGGCTGATTAAAGAGTTGTAAGCGAGTTTGCGCTGGTGTGCGTGTGTTTTAACCCGAATAAGCAAATTTTAATCCATGTAAGCATGTGTGCGTGCATGTTAGCTGCTTTGCATGTGTATGCGCTTGTGTGCACAGCGCTCCCCCCTGAAGAAACAGAAAGGAAAAAGGAAGCACAACAAATAGTAGGAAGCTCCAGGGAGTACTAGCAGAGCTAGCAGGTGAAAACAATCAGAATCAGGCAATTACACAGGCAGTACACTAGCCCAGCCTAGCACTTACAACTCTGCAAACAACAGTCCAGTATGTTTCTCACAACAGACACTGCAGTAAGCTAATAGAAGTGAAAACTGAAAAAGCTTTACTGAGACAAAGAAATGTTAGGGGCTGCCATTGCTGTTATAAGGCGACATATGCAACATGCTGAGGGTGGTGACAATGGAAATGCTTCTGAACAACCCACAGTGAGGAGACGGAGAAGAGTGTACAGGCCTAGGGCACCTACCAGGGGCTACATGAGCTGGAGATAGTGGAGCGCTATAGAGTGGACAGCGACCTCCTGCAGCAAATTGTTGAGCTGTGCAGGCCACACCTCACACCAGAACCAACAGAGGGGAACCCATCCCAGTGGAAACCAAGGTATGTGTTGGCCTAAGAATACTAGCAACAGGTACCTTCCAGAGACCAACTGGTGATATGATGGGAATATCACAGGCATCAGCATCCAGGGTACTACACCAGTTCCTGGATGCCATGTCAGCACATGTCGGTGATCATGTATATTTTCCCAATTCCTGTGAGGTATTGGCCAGCAATATGTGTCTCTTCCAGCAAATAGCGGAATACCCTGAGGTAGTGGGTGCAATAGACTGCAGGCACATATGCATCAAAGCACCAGCCGGCAAGAGGGGTAGGATCTACTTCAACCTCAAGAGCTTCCCCTCCATCAACTGCCAGGTCATGTGTGATGCCCAAGGCATAATACTGAATTTGTGTGCAGGCTGCCCTGGAAGCTACCGTGATTCCCATATCTGGCATCTGACACAGCTGTACCAGACATTTGCCAATGGGGACATCCCACATGGTCACCTAGTGGGGGATGCTGGCTATGCACTGGAGCCGTGGCTGATGACACCCATCAGAAACGCACACACACCTGAACAGGAATGCCATAATGAGGCACACGCAGAAACACGTAATGTAATAGAGCATGTGTTTGGGATGCTCAAGTCACGGTTCCAGTGCCTGGACACATCTGGTGGAGCCTTGCATTACTCACCAACTACATGTACCCAAATTGTCATGGTATGTGCTATGCTACATAATATGATATTGCGAAAACAGCTGCAGCAGGACCAGCATAGGCCTGGGCCAAACAGCCCCCCACCATTGCCAAGGCCATCACAGGCAAAGCGTGACTCAGAGGAGGAGCAACCTGAGCCTGCCCCAGCAGGCAGAAGGAGGCATGCCCAGTATGCTTTGGCCTTGGCAAAGAGGCAACACATAGCACATACACTGGCTTAGTAGGAACTCTGGAAATTATACCTCTCTCCGACTCGCACATATAGTAAAAGGGACGCCTAAGTTGACACCACCTGCTTTCAAACATGTACAGGGATTGTAGTATGTGCATCTGACATAGGCAGCCCTGCAGCACCACCCAAGGCATGATTGCCATGTGTTAAGCAATATAAAGCAGTGCTAAACAGCATTTACCACCATGTAGTATATGCAAACAAAATCGCACACACCAACTAGCACACCTGTGGTCAATGTTCAGTAATATTAGGCAATGTCCAGCAATGTTGGTGAATATTGAGCAATGTTGGACAAGCCTGGTTTAAGTAGGGCATAGCTGAACAAAAGCCAACATGCTCATATTTGCTTAACTGGCCCATAAGCAGTCTGGTTTGCTCTGTATGAAAATATAAAGCAGTGATGGGCCTTGAACCCAGGAGACTGTGTACTGTAGCCAAAATACTGAACCACTAAACCATGACAGTATTGCAGTGGTCAGCCTGTATGAAGGAATGTTGATAAGTCTATGCAAAGTATTTCATGGAAACCCTGCAGGCACAGCATAATCCATGTCGAGTTATGACACAAAGGTGAGTCCTGAAGTGATAACAGAACCTGACATTGAGCACACACAGTATAGATGTTAATATCGGGCATGTTCGCACACATCAACAAATGTAGTGAACCTCTGATAGCAACATACTGAAGGGTCACACTGGGCATGCTCACACACGAATAAATGAGACAAATGCCAGGCAACAAAACACGGAATGGCAGAACTGGGCATGCTCACACACTTAGGCCATGTCTGAGTACAGCAGTGGGCCATGCATATCTGGCAGTTGCATGTTTTAACCCAGGAACCTGTCACTATACAGCAATCCGCCCTGTGTACACAGTTATATGACAACAGACACATCTATAATATAGTGGAACCCTGTCTTAATCAAATATGTTCTGCAGATACCGAAGTTGTTCATAGAAACTGGTAAAGCAAAGATGATAAAGACCTGCAAACAGTATCAGCAATAAATATTATGCATCTTGAACATTAGCATAGGTTCAGAGGTCGATACTAGGCTATCTGCCCTAGGGCATGTACAAGCTTAGCCAGAGTGTGTTTGGCATTCGCAACCCTGTCAGATTACTACACTGTGTGTGTGAATAGTAGATCACACAAGATAGACCATGTATGTTTAGGCTAGTGTGCCTCTGTCTAGCAGGGACACAGAAGATATCCCAGGGGTAAACATACGATCACCCATATAGTCATCAAGATGTTTCCAGTAGGTGGTCAGTGGGTGGCTCTGCCTATGTGAAACTGGGATTACATTCTGGAGTGAGTGGAGCCTCTGGGATAAGAATCTGTCCCTCCACAATGTCCTATTAACATCTGTGCTGAGGTATACATCCCTGGAGTGTGTAGCTCCAAGGTAGTCAGATATCCTGAGGTGGGGCATGTCCAGTAATTCTGGGTTGGGTATATCTGTAAACAACAGGCACACATCATATCTGAGTAGGTGGTAAGCGACTGAGTAGAGCTGGAGTTACTGCATCTGAACTGTGCAGGGCATCTGTGTGAGTCCCTAGATCTGCTTGGTGAGGAACTGTCATGGCCAGTACAGTTGCTGCAGGTGTCGGGTAAGGTACACACCAAATGTGGCATTGTAACCAAGCATGGATGTGATGAGTATAGGGGCACAATGACCTCACTCGATCTAGATGTGAAACCATATGGGATAAGGTGGCCCACATAGAAGGTGTGTCCAACCACTTTGGCAACGTGAATGTCAAAGGCAACAGTACGAACAAGTCATGTCCCCAAACCCCTAACAACTCCTACCATATGCAATGGAGTACTACCTATGTGGTAATGTGTGGGCATGTTGTTATTCCCAAAGGGGATGACTATGCAACTAATGGCATTTAGCTGTAGGCCATGGCTCAGTCACCAGTCATCCATCTCTGTGAGACCCTGTTTGAGTATGCATGTGGCAGCTGGAGAGTTGTTCATGGCACCCAGTTTGCAGTCAAGTGTAAACATGTTCAGCCATATTCCCCCTGTGGTAGCCTGTACGTAAGACAAATATATACTGAACAAGAGAGGTCCCAGGACCGAGCCATGTGGGATGCCAAGTGTAACTGGTGTATAGTCAGACATGGCACCTGCAATTCTGACCATGTGGGTGCTATCCCTGATCCAGGTATCAATCCATTGTAAGAGATATGTGTCCAAACTGATGCTTTTGAGCCTATGCATAATGGCCCAGTGGGTTATTTTGTTGAAGAGTTTTGCAAGGTTCAGGTAGGCTGTGTGGACAGCCGTCCCTATGTTGATGGACCTGCTAGCCATTTAAAGAATACAAACAAGTTCAAGAGGCAAGATCTGCCCACAACAATGCTGAAATGTGTAGGACACAGTGTTTGTAGGTTCCCGATGTCTATGTGTATGAGTCCCATGACAATACACTCCATAGCTTTGCAGAACAGGCTACTTAGGCTTATAGGGCAATATTGTCTGTGGTCCATTGTGGCACCAACTCTGTGGAGCGGGACCATTGTCGCTGTACGCCATTCCTTGGGTACATATCCTTTGGTAACTCCGATATTGAGCAGTGATGTAATGTGAGGGTTGTGTCTGTCATGATGCTCATGTATGATGCAGGCTGGGACACAGTCTGTTCACATTGATACTGTGATGTACACTTTGGGGAGGGCAGCACTCACCTGTTACTGTGTGATGTCAGGGAGGTTATACTCTGTTGGGATGGATAGTTGCTCCTTAGGGGGTTGGGTGGGACACATCTGCACTGAACCTGTTTGCCAGGATGTTGGCAATGCCAGTGGGTTCAGGGTAGGTTTAGTCAGTATGCAGTAACTCACAGCATATCAGTGAGTGTCTACCCAGGTTCCTGACATAACTGAAGAAGGCCGTGTGATAGTCCTACATGTCTGTTGCAATTGTCTGGTAGAAGCGGCCCTTAGAAAGGTTCATGAGTGATTGTAGCTGTCTGCTAGTACAGATCAGAGATGCCTTCCCAGTCTGGGATTGTGCTCTATCATGTAGTAGCTTCCTCCTGATGTTGTACAGCTTATTAAAGGCTGGGTCTATCATACAGGTCCCCTGCCATTGGAGTAGTGGGTCCTGTTGTTATTTGGGATAGCACAATCCATGCAGTCCACTAGGTGTCCATAGAATGTGTATGTAAAGGATGTAGCAGTGTGAGCCGTATTTGCCACTGTCTCAGGGTCTCTGAAGGATACCACCTTGCTTCGGTGAAGTGAGATGTTGGCTCATGAGAAGTTCACCAAGATTACCCAGGATGGGTGTGTGGAGGGTATATGTATGTCCAGTGAGATACATGTATGTTCTGACCTTACCAATGAGGAGTATATCGCTGGTGTGGAACATAGAGTCCCCATGTTGATGATGATCAGGTCCAGTATGTATTCCTCCTTGTGGCTGTGCTGACTGGTTGTGCCATAGCATATGAGTCCACAAATTGTAGCCACTGTTGGGTGAGGCTGTCAGGGCTTGAGTAGTATCCCCAGTCAATATTTGTGTATATGAAGTCACACAATATAATGGCATTTGTGGAGACCTTCATATTCTCCATAGTTCCCAAGAAAGCTGAGTGTGGTTCCTGAGTTTGGGAGTGTGTTCTGTAGCAGGCAACAAACTGAAAGGCAGTATTGCACAATGGTAGTTGTATATGTATGGTCTGTGATGCTTTGTACAGTGCTACTAACCTGGAGGTGTGTGTATCTGTGATGTATGTTGTGTTGTCTGTTCCAAGTATTGTTGTCAGACAGCATGGTATGAAACATAACCTGGTAGTGCTGGTGTGCATAAGCGAGCCTGAACCAGGTGTCTGTCAGTGCACAGATATTGCTATCCTCCATACTGAGGAGAGTCCTGAGTGGCCACAATATGAGGTTAACACAACTGTTGTTGAGCAGCATTACCCTTAGTTTCATTTAACCTGTAATGTCTATGGAGGTGGGTTTGTCTTCTGAGCCCTGCTTAAAAAAGGCACTATGGTAGTAGCAAGAGCCTTAGCTAGCATTCCAAAGTCCAAGAGTGACAGGTGCAAGCTGTCCATAGTGAAGCTACGTGGCATGTTGAGCATGTCATGATAGGCTGACAGACACTGTATCCCCTATGAATGAAACAAATTTGTTAGGCAACTGTTAAATGTGATATGTGTGTAAGTATACTGTGACATCATAATTGGTGGGTGTAAGATGCTAGACAAGGTCAGGGTCATACTGGCCTGGGCTACATGATCAGAGTGTTCCTCCATGAATCATGTCATGTGGTCCAGGGAGTAACGTCTGAGGTTATACACACCAGCATGGACAATGATGGTGCCAGTCCTGTACTTGCTTTGGAGTGACCTGACTGCCTGTGTTATGTGGCAGATCCTGGCACCCAACAGACAGCCCAAAGTGACTATTCCCTTGTTAGGGCTGGTGAGTGGTACGTCAGTGTGTCTGACAATACGTGTCGCCTATTACAAGTGTATTAGGTGTGTTGTTTAGCCCGAAGGGCAGTGACTGTGTGGCACACTGACATTGTGAACTATGTGATATGTGGGTATTGTAGTGGGGTAGCAGGTGTGTGTGTGTGTGTGTGTGTGTGTCTGCTTTGGAGGTCTCTGCTGCTTAGGTAGAGTACATTTACAGCATCTGAGTATGTCTATGTGTGCTAATGTAGTTTGAGTGCTGTCGCTAGAGGATATGTGAGACTGATATGTGGTGTGTGTGGTTACCTTCACCACCTGATAGACTGTGCCAGTCATGGGTCGAGAGAGTTCAGCACCCTGTATGTCTATATAGGTGCATCTCACACATATATCTGAGTTTGTTGGGAGGAGGAGAGGGTTGTCTGTATACATGAGGCAGCTGTGACATTGTGTCAATATCACAATATCCACCAGTTGGACTGAAGAGTACACACAAAACTGACCCCTGGACATGCCAGGATATTATCATGACATACTCTGTAGCCTGATCACAAAGGATCAGTACGGTGTTAAGTGTGTAAAAGAGTATTACAGGGATTAGTGCTCATGTTCGTTGGTGTTTTGTAAAGAGTAGCTGAAAAGGAGTCCAGACTGAATCATGACACCTCCTTCAGCTATCTCATAAATATCAATGTACACCCATATATGTCCTGAATCAGGGCCAACTGTACCTGAGTGTCAATACCGACATCATGACAGACAGGCCCATATGTACATACCCATCCCCACTGACAATAGTCCACATCATCATACCAGGAGAGATCACATGTAGAATGGATGAGCAGCTACCCCCACTGCCAGAAGCATGGCAGCAAGTGGAATACATTGATTCCCAATATGTGTCACGCACAAACTACAGAACAAACAGATCATACATCTAAACAGTCAGCTGAGCCTCACCCACTACACAGGATGTGGAACCATTGAATGTGTCACAGCTACATATGGCACTCCCCACTAGTGTTGGTGCACAACACACCATGGGAAGTCAAGTCCAGTACACCTATGAAGTCTGATCTGCAAGGTTATGGAGTCCATCATGGTTGCAGTCATAAACAGAGCTATTGGAAGCTGACATACACACAACCCTACCAACTGTGGTATGTTCATGTTCGGATCATGGTTCCAAAACATGCTAGACTGTTTGCAAGACAGCCACCCAGGACATACATCAATGAACACATGTACACATGTGTCACATAGACTTTGAATAGCACTTTATCAACATCCCAGACACATGTAGTATCCAAAAAATCAACAAGCTGTGCATAAATATGTGTTGACATATGACAGAATGTCAATGTGTCCATAGATAGATCACACAAGGTAAGGATTCTGAGGTCTTGTTCAAGCTGTTGACACCTGCTGACCCACATGGACCATTCCTGGAATGGCATAAAACAAAGTGTACACACATCACCATGTCCAGTCTGATGATGTCACCATCCTATAAATACAGCAGGAGAAGGGCATTCAGCCAGTAAAGCAAATAGCACGCTATGTTAATGCCCCTCTCTCTCTAGTATCATAACATAGCTAAGTAAGGGCTTGAATCCTGCAAGCAGTGTGTGTGTGTGTGTGGGTGGTGTATGCGTGCAGTGTCCTTTGAGAGGTGTTCCCTTTTTGGAGACTGGGAAAACTCACTAAAAGAGGTACATTCCTCTTTGGAAAGTTTGATGATGTCACCATCCTACAAATACAGCCGGAGAAGGAAACGCAGCTAATTAAGCAAATAGCATGCCATGTTAATGTGTCACTCTCTAGTATCATGACATAGTTAGGTAGGGGTTTGAATCCTGCAAACAGTGAGTGTGCGTATGTGTGCAGTTTCCTTTGAGAGGTGTCCCCTTTTTGGAGACTGGAAAGACTCACTAAAAGAGGTATATTCCTCTTTGGAAAGTCTGATGATGTCACCATCCTACAAATACAGCCGGAGAAGGAAAATAAGCCAGTAAAGCAAATAGCATGCCATGTTAATTTGTCACTCTCTAGTATCATAACATAGTTAGGTAGGGGTTTGAATCCTGCAATTGCTGACTGTGTGGGGGGGTGTATGTGTGCAGTTTTCTTTGAGAGAAGTGCACATTTTGGAGACTGGGAAAACACACTAAGAGAGGTACATTCCTCTTTGGAAAGTCTGATGATGTCACCATCTTACAAATACAGCAGGAGAAAGAAAGCCAGTCAATAAAGCAAATAGTGCGCCATGTTAATGTGTATTTCTCCAGTGTCATAACATAGTTAGATAGGGGTTTGAATCCTGAAAACAGTGAGTGTGTGTATGTGTGCAGTTTCCTTTGAGAGATGCTCCCTTTTTGGAGACTGGGAAAACTCACTAAACGAGGTACATTCCTCTTTAAAAAGACTGATGATGTCACCATCCTACAAATACAGCTGGAGAAGGGAATCCAGCCAATAAAGCAAATAGCGTGCGGTGTTAATGCATCACTCTCTAGTATCAAAACATAGTTATGTAGGGGTTTGAATCCTGCAATTGCTGATTGTGTGTGGGTGCAGTTTTCTTTGAGATGAGTGCACATTTTGGCAACTGGGAAAACACACTAACAGAGGTACATTCCTCTTTGGAAAGTCTGATGATGTCACCATCCTACAAATACAGCAGGAGAAGGGAAATGAGCCAATAAAGCAAATAGTGCACGGTATTAATGCATCTCTCTCTCTCTAGTATCATAATATAGTTAGGTAGGGATTTGAATCCTGCAAATACTGGTTGTGTGTGTCACTATTGGCCAATATGGTGTGGGTTTTGCTTTTACTATGGTATGACATAGTATGATTACAACAGTAAGTGCATTGCACACATCAGGTATCTGCGTGGCAAATATATATGTGTACATGTCCCCTCAATCAGTACATAGCTGTGAAGCCTGCATACTACATGACTACATTTGTTTCCATTGAGAGGTTGTGCTGCTGCTTCTCAGATCGTAGGTCACATATGTATGTATGTGACAAGGCCATCTACTGTCGTGTTCTGTGGCCAAGGTCATCTGTGGCACACACATCCATGACAGTTACTTAAGAGTAGTGTGAGTGAGGGTATATTCCTGGGGTATATGTCAGACATGGTCATACACAACAAAGACTGCCAAGAATGGACAGTCTTTATAGGTGTACAACTGCCTTGTGGATATGCATTCAGGCCTCTAATGTCATATGTGATACACCTTGGGACTCCACAATACATATGGATATGTGGATACCAAGGGACACATGACATAACATGAGGCTGTATGTACACATTGGTACCCAACATACATGTTGAGGGCTACCACCTGTGTGGTACTGATGGGATAGTATGTATAGTACATGAGGATGACTATGCCATAGTCGGCTTACTGCTATACAGCATGTATCAGACAACAGGTATCTGTCTGTATGATACCCTTGTGTAGGATATGCGTCCCATCCAGGGAATGCATTGTAGGCCAATCCATGAATTTCCAGATTTGGATGGACACATCCCTAGTGTGTCTGCATGTACCTAAGGGGGCTATATGCCAAACAGGTGTGGTCACAGGAATGGGTGGCGGTCATTACCACTGGTTAAGTGTTATAGTGTAGCACCGGAAGGATCCAATTGTTACTGGGTTCCCTACTACTGTGTGTCATTTGTCAGGACATCATCCAATGACTGCTTATAGTCATGCTGTTGAGGTTGTGTATACTACCAGACCACAAATCATTGACAGATATTAACGGTATCCCCACAGCATAGTGTCAACCCATATCATACACACGTCTACCCATGTTAGTACATAACTGTAGCAGAATGCATACTGGCCATTGAAAGATACTATAAGACGTTAACAATGTGTACGACAGGGTATGCCACACGTCCCATGTGTCCACTATGCACATACATCCAGACAGTGTGCACCCACCATGTTCACAGATGTACACTTGCTAATCTGTACTGCACACATCACACACGTACTGTCCACTCACTAACACATGCTGGCAACACATTACACTTCAGCCAAGTGGCACATGGGTGGACAATACATACTCAGACCTAACAGTGGTGTAAACAATACTACATTGACAATTAGAGCTTTGATGCATAATTTCTGCTCAGACATACCTACAAGGATGTAGTTAATCTTCCTTGTTGACAACTTGCTATTATTGCTACACTGCTATAGTGTCACCCTGTGCATCAGCACTATGTTAGCCTGTCCCTCTGTCAATGATGCAGATGACAGGAGGCAACACAGGTATCATCATATGCACAGGGCGTTTTGTTGTTTGCTAGAGCCTGACATTGACCCATCCAGTCGACATGTCTGTGTATGTATGTGTGTGTGTGTGTGTGTGTGTGTGTGTGTGTGTGTGTGTGTGTGTGTGTGTGTGTGTGTGTGTGTGTGTGTGTGTTTGTGTGAGGGACAACAGTACAGCATGGGCCAATGTTGATGTAATGTGTGTGTGTATGTGTGAGCCCTAGTTGTTTGGTTAATGTGTGTGTGTCTGCATGCACACAGCTCCACCATGTGGCTGCCATATACGGTAGTTTGTGGGACAGTCACAGACTGTACGTGCTAGGCTGTACAGATCACTGTCTCCGGCCATGGACACAGTACCTGTGCCTGGCAGGGGTGCTACGGACAGTATCGGGTACCAACCCTGACTGGGTACTGTCATCAGAAGCAGAGGTATGACGACTGGACCCATGTCCCTGCTGGGACTGGCCAGAGCCACGTGCACATGGTCTACTGGGATGGTCAATGGACAGGCCAGCCCCAGCATTGCTGGGGCTGGTACTGCCACTACGGGAGCGGCTGTGAACTGTGGGCCATCCGCGACCACTGCCAGCTGTTGCTGGCATGCGTCTGCGTCGACGTCGCAACCGTCCCGCATGGTCCTGGCTCATGGAAGACATGTTGTGGAGGGCATCTAATGTCTCCCCCCAACATCTATCAATGACCTCGGTGTAAGTTTGGATGGCACCGGCAAGGTCACCGATGCTGTCATTGATAGCGGTGTAATGTGCCCTCTGCACCCTAAGTCCCTGCCTAATGTACCATTCCATACATGCCTGAGCCTGCATTACAGCCCGGAACATACTGGTTGTCATAAGAACTGTGAGAGCACGCCTGCCAGGGGCAATATGACCAGTGGTGCTCCCTTGAGAACCCCTGGACCTCCGCCTATGTGGTACCATTCCGGGTCTACGGCTATGGCTGCTGTGAGGGGATGCAAGTGCCATGGGTACCACACTCTCCTGGTCAATGCCAACTGTATGCTGTCCCTCGCCTATGGCCATTGGTGGTGAGGGATGTATTGACAGTATGAGTGTGCACATAGATGAGGTTGAACGCTGTGTACTGTTGATTGGTGGACCAACGGCAGACCCTGTCAAATCTTCCTGTGCCAAAATACATGTGTCATCATCACCACTATTTGTGGCAATGGCTTCAGGTCGCCTGCTGCTATTGCCAACCCCTAACTCAGCACCTGTGAGAGGAAGACAGGAAACAAACTTTACGGTTTGCACATGCACACATGCACACATGCACACATGAATACATGCACACCTGAACACATGCACACATGCACACATGCATACATGAACACATGCATACATGAACACATGAACACATCCACACATGAACATATGAACACATGCACACATGCACACATGAACACTAATACACACCTCACTACAGCACATACACACACATACCAGCAATCCAACACATACTCTATAGTGGGTGTAGGTGGGTGTCAGTATCACAAGGTAGACAGTCACCACACACGTGTCAGCATGCAGAATATGTGTTGCACAAGACCATGCAGTGCAAGTGTAGACGCCCCTATTAAATGGCAGTATACATGGCTTTGATGCAACTGTGTAGTTGTTCAGTGATTGGCTACACCCTGGAACACAATGTGTACATGGACACAACATTGCTGTGCAGGTATTATCAGCTCTGCAATGCCCTGTGCACCATCACTCACAAGTATACATGCCATGGCTGCATGTGTTATCTGTGTGACACATAGATATCCATGTCTGAGTGCAGTGTCTGTGTCCATAGCAGATAATAGTGTCCACGGATGTAGCACATGCATGCTATGTACACACACGGGATGTGCAGTGCATGTTGACATGAAGGAATCCCAATGGCCGACATGGCCAGTGTACAGTGGTTATGGTGAGTGTGGGACATATTGCAGATATGTGGGTACCAGACATGCATGGCATGCTACACGACTGCAGCATTAAACACCACACATACCCAATGTGTGTCAAGTGACCTATACACCCACTAGCATTCCAGGACATATATGTGACACTTTGTGTGGATGCTGACTGATGTGCATATTGTGTATACTGGCATATGTAAGTACACAGACAACATGCTATGCATATTGTGTATAGATGCATATGTTTGCACACACACAACACTGAGGTGCAAAGCAATGACTGCTATGAGTAGTACTGTGGTCACTGTAACTGGATGGGGTGCAGTACCTTGTGCCATCAGCAGCATGCATCTTGTGGTCACTGACAGCTACTAATGTGTGCAAGACCACCGCCTAGCATGTTGTACTTGAACTGCAGTACTGTGGCTACATTCACAATTACACAGCCACCTTGTACATGGGTGTGTGAGGTGCCCAATAGGGAGCATTGCCTAACATGACTGTGTTATGTGTTGCAGAGTGTTGCACAGCCCCATGATAGGCCTCTACCCCTGAGGTACATCATGTGTGTGTGTGCATGACATGTGGGATACTGAAGTGTGACTTTACAGCGGGTGTGTGGTAATGCCAAATGTAGCATGTGATTGCGGCCATGGTACAGGCATCATTACACACACATTACACATACATATGACACACAGATGTATGCCGACACAGATGAGCATTACCTGTATACCTTATAGTACTGTGTGCCCCTACTTACAGATACCTATGCCTGTGGTATGTAATCTGTGCAGACTACAGGAAACACACAAGACAGTGTTACCAGGGACTGTGAACATACACCATACTATGCTGTTTAGGCCTACAGCTTCAGGTAGTACAACAGTTTATATGTAAGCTGGAGTCACCAGCAGTACCACTTACTGAGCATACATGTGTTGCTTCAGCCTACATTGGGACACCACAGTCGTACACAAGGCACTATGTCACAACATATGGGATCCTACTATGTCTGCATCCCAATAACTGATACATCTTTCTCCGGCCTCACATCTAGGACACAAACTACCATGACAGACACAACCTCACACTAAGCTATCACACCTTTACAAACCTTGCACACAGTCACTGTCACACTCATTCCACCTCACATAGCAGGTATTGCACTGAGTACATGTGTGTGTGTGCAATGTGTCATAGGTAGGTAATATGTTATTGGCCCTAGGGACTAGAGCAGCCTAGCCATATGCTACCCTGGCCTTTGACACACATGCAATGAGATTTCACTTGCTGCTGTCAACTGGATACACGGAGGTGACTCCCAGGGCATATTACCTATCTCCAAAACAATCATCAGGGGTATGTATGACATCTGCTAATGAGGATCCTTGTTTGTTCATGCTGGGTGGTTTAGTCCAGAGTATGGCATATTTGTGGATAGGAAACTGTACCTCCAGCATGTGCTGTTTAGTGAGGTGACAAGGATTAGGGCAGTAGGTCATGTAGCCTGGAGGGATTGTGAGGTGTTGTCATGGTGGTTGGCCGACTGCTATGGGTGTGAAATACCTCTGTATGTCCGGCAGTGGTAACCTCTGGGTGGGCGGTATGCAACACACTCTAGCTGTGGTTTGTGAGTCAGTCTGTATAGGGCATGTGTTTGAGGGCAGTATTACTCTTTGTTAGGTATGTCTGTGGCCTTTCCACTTTCTGTAGTTGTCATGTGAGGTACATACCACGTGGGGCATTGTGATGAGTAGAGGGGAACACCGATCTATATTTCCCTAGATGACACACCTTTTGTGATGACACGTACCATGTAGACAGATTACATTACTACTGTTGTCACTGTGATTATCAAAGGGGAGCTTACTGTGCACCTGTGTCCCATGTACCCTTCTGACACCATCAGTGTTAGACAGGCTACCACCTATGTGGCAGTTACTGCGTAAAGTGTTTTGGAATGGGGTATGGCACTGTGGTATCAACACTGGTGTTCAGTCCATGCCTTGGACAACAGGCACCTGTTGCAGTACATATGACCCCATGTCTCCCTCACTCTCTCTTATATATATATATATATATATATATATATATATATATATATATATATATATACACACACACACACACACACACACACACACACACACACACACACATACATATATACATATCTATCCATATCTATCTGTATCTATCCATATCTATCTGTATCTATCCATATCTATCCATATCTATCCATAGCTATACATATCCATGCATATCTATACATATCCATACATATCTATACATATCCATACATATCTATATATTTCTATATATATATATATATATATATATATCTATATCTATATATATATATATATATATATATATATATATACATATATCCAATATCCAATATCCATATATATCTATATCTATATATCTATATATATATATATATATATATATATATATATATATATATATATATCTATCTACATTTATCCATATATATCCATATATATCTAAATATATCCATATATATATCTATATATCTATACACACATATATGTATATGCATGTATATATACACATACATGTAAACATCCATTGCTGTAAATATAGCTGCACATATAGGCACATATACTGCCCACCTTTCATGGTGGGGATGTCAATTATGCAACAGTTGTGAGACATACAGTTATGTAATACTATTGCTCAATGTTGTGCAGAATGCATTCTGCTGTCCTCAGGCCGTATAGCTGTTGCAAGCCTCACTGCCTGTAGCTCAGTCCCACAGCATTTAACACCACATGACATATACTGGCACTGCTTGCTTTCTGCAATGCCACACACTACAACATACATATATATGTGCACATAGCAACCTTCAACAACATACTTATGTCCAGCCTTCACTAACAGTTGCAATATGTCTCTTGCCCTATGCAAATGTGCATGTACATATAGATATGGACTGCTGCCACATATGGATGATTCACAGTATGTAGAGTACCCTTCAGACACATCTTTCGGATGTCACCAAATACATATCTGTTACATACCTTACCTTTGTATTCCTCACCTCCATCTGTTGTAGGTGTTGTTTTTTTTTTTTTGGTTTTGTTTCCTATGTGTGTTGCTGTTTGTTTTCAGCATCTGTCTCCTTCTACCTGTTTGTGTCTGTCTGTCTCTGTCTGTCTCTCTCACTCATACTATCTCTCTCTCTCTCCCAGTTGTTGCAATGATATTATTGCATGTGTGGACAGCAGATACAGGCTGCTTTTCTAGGTATCTGCACATGTGCATGTGATGGTCTCTGCACCAATTGGTGCCCACCATTTAGTAATTGCATGCAGCCTGCTGTGTGGTAATTGCAGTTCTCACTGTGATTTCAGAACACTGCTATAAAATGATAGGTTAGGTAGGCATAGCCCTTGCAGTTTTGCAAGGTGGGGACCATGCTTGTTTGCTGTGGATACTGTTATCTCAGTCAGAAGGTTGGTATATGTCTCACATCTGAAGCTGGGTTGTAGCCAGTGAAATGCATGTTGTACTGAAACCTGACTGTTGCTTCTTCCAGTACACTCTTCTCAGTGTGTAGGTTTACTCACACCTCCAAATGCTAACACTGAATACATGGGAGTATGCACTTTCTTTTCGAATTAGAGAATTAACTGGCATACAACAGTAGTTAATGCAATGTATTCCTATGGCTTTCCCATTTTCCCTTTACATTCACTCATTGTAATGCATGTTATATTTCTTTCAGCACCAAGTTATTGTATGTCTGTTGTGGTGTAGTGGTACTTCATGCAGACTGGTGAGTCCAAGGTCCTGGATTTGACACTGACAAGGATTTTTATTTTGCTGCTGAGCAGTACAAGGGCCTTGTCATACAGAGTGACTAAGGCACTTTTAAGCAGTTGTAAGCGGGTTTGCGTGGGTTTGCGTGACGCTTAGCAATGCTAAGCTAACCTTAGCTCAGTTTATTTTATTTTAGCAATACTACGCCAAGCTTGGCTTAGCTTATCATATCTTAGCAATGCTAAGCTAAGCGCACACTGGTGCAAACTTGCTTACTACTGTTTACAAGTGCTCACTCCCGCTAACCCCTGCGCTCATTTCTTTGACAGAAAAGTAAATGGAGACATAGGAATGTGGTGATAAAGGGTGTACAAAGAGGGGAAGACAGTAGGGAAACCAGCTCGGGATGTACAGGATGGGTGTGGAGAGGGTCCATAGCTGCCCATTTCTTTACCAGCAACAGCTGTGCATATGCAATACATTAGGAGGGATATTTGATACCTTCCATCCCTGAGAGAGGGGTGAGAACAACTAAGTATGTTGTACTACCAATTATGAATATCAGGCACATGCACTGTTTGTGAGCTGCTACACTGTCAATAGTACGTTACTCACTTCTGAACAGTTTGTGGTTTGTTTGTGTTGACATTGGCACAGTCTGCTCAGGACAACTGGACATATTCCACTACTGTGTATGCCTACCTACACCCTTGGTTGTGCCTGACTACATGGGTATATAGTACCTTTGGGTAGGTGTGCAGAAGTGCAGAGTACATTATTTATTATCGTGTGACATTTATCTTACTGAACATGCAAAGTTGCTGTGTACCTGTAAGTCTTTAAAGGCTAGTAGTCTGTCTGAGTAGCTCCCACCTGTGGACATATCCAGATGTACACAGAGGTCAGCCTAGTATTCTTTGACTGTGCACCACAGCAGTCTTTTCAGCACCTGGACAATGGCATTGTCACAGGTGGTTGCTAGCAGTACATGGCTACATCCTTTGATATTTCTGTGTTGTACTTCTACATAATGGCATGCTTGTGGGATTCATTCTACAGCTATTTGCAGAGTGTGTAACAGCAGGCAAGCTGATATGCCTGTGTGTTTCTGACTCTTCCAGGCCTCAGATACTCTCAGGTATATATTTGAACAGCCTCAGGGAAAGGTACATATAACTGGGATACACCTGTGATATATTTCAGACATTTTGCAGTTCAGACTTTGGGGGATTCAGAGCATATGTATTACTGCACCTTTTCTGATGTGCAAGCAGTGTCTACTCTCACTTATTGACATTTGTCATTAAGTGAGATGCCCCACCTTTCTGCCTACTGTTAGTACATTTCACAGGGAGTCAGAGGGGCACAGCTAACATTTGTTTATGAATCAGGGTCATCACTGTAGATCAGTCACTGTTGGGAGGTCTAGCCTGTGACCTATGCAAATATGCCAGTGTTTATCCTGCTCTGATACTGTGTGGGGTTTGTAAGGTGCTACTGTGACATTATTCCCTACTAGCATGGCTGATTCTCTTTTCACAGTCATGTCATGCAATTCCACAACACCTGCTGGTTAAGGTCCACAGAACAAGATTTGTGTTATGCCATTCCTATTTTCCCTTTACATTAACTCATGGTAATGCATGATATACTGCTTTCAGCAATAAACTGCTGTATATCTGCTGTGGTGTAGTGGTATTTCATGCAGACGGATGAGTCCAAGGTCTCGGGTTTGAGACTGACAAGAATTTTTATTTTGCTGCTGAGCAGTACAAGGGCATTGTCATGCAGAGTGACTAAGGCACTTTTAAGCAGTTGTAAGTGGGTTTGCGTGACACTTAGCAATGCTTAGCTAAGCGCACACAAGCTCACACTCGCACACCCCCGCTAACTACTGCTTAAAAGTGCTTACTCCCGCTAACCCCTGGGCTAATTTCTTTTAAAGAAAAGAAAATGGGGAGATAGGAAAGTGGTGAAAAAGGGGGCACAAAGAAGGAATGACAGTAGGGAAACCAGCTCGAGATGTGCAGGATGGGTGTAGGGAAGGACCATAGCTTCCCATTTCTTTACCAGCAAAAGCTGTGCATATGTTTGAAATTTGGTGTGAAATTTGAAACCTTCCACCCCTGAGAGAGGACTGAGGACAACAAAATATGTTGTACTGCCAATTAGAATTATCAGTTTACATGTCCAGCAGACATGTGTGTGAATTGGGCAGATATGTATGGGGCGTAATGTTTTTGTGGGAACAGATTGCCCATTTTTTAATTTTTTTTTTTCAGGTGAGAGTGGAATGTGAGGGAGAGTGTTAGAAAAATATGTATTTAAATATATGTGAAATGCTAGTTTAAAAGCAAGGTAGTTTATAATGCATTTTATTCTATTAATCATATAACAGAAGGGATAAATTCATGTGTAAATGCAAGTAGCTTCTGAAACTGCAGTGTGCTTTGACCCCTGACCCTGGCAGCTGCCAGCTCAGCAAGCTTAATGTTATGTTTTTCATAAGTGATTATCTGCTGGGTCAGGAAATTAAAATGTGTAAATCTTCCGCTTCTTCCTGATAAGATAACTTGCCCTTGTAAATAATTAAATCTTCCTTTCCTGATGTAGTAACTTGTCCCTGAAAGATAAGAACACAGCTGGTGGGAAAGTGAAACAGTGAACAAAGAGGTGAATTTAAAGTCTGAATCTGCTATTGTATTCGAACTGATATGAGACCTTTAAGAAGTAACTTTACAGAAAGACATTATGACTGGCCAGCTGGATAGCAAGGCCGTATTGTATCTAAAGGAAACGTTTTTTTAAATGTACTGCATCAGCATTATTAGATGAATAGAATACTGTTAGTAAAAGTGATGTAGCTGCCTTGTGACTGACCACGTCAGTAAGGTGGGCATAACTTGAATGTAAACACTATAAAATATTCTGTACTTCCTGCATCATGTCAGACAAAATTCTGTACTTGTATGGTTTTTTGCCTCCTGGTGTACACTAGCAAACTTTTGAATCTGAACCTCCTGTGTATTGAATTCTGATTTTTTATTTAACAGTTTGGTCCTTCAAGCCGGAATTCCCTTGGTAAGCTGCAGATCAGAGTGTATCGGTGGTCGAATACTGCGCAGGAGAAGTTACCAAAATGGTTCTTCTTGAGTGAAAAGACGTCCGACTGAATTGTCGTGTGTAAAGAGGTTGGCCACTTTCTGATCTGTGGCCGAAGAGCGGAATTTGACCATTTTCAAGACCAGGAGGCTCAGGTAGGAAGAATTTGCCTTTTTTCTGTTTTAGATCAGGGACTAGGTTTCAGTATATTATTGTCAAGATTTGTTTTGCAGATCAGGGACAAAAGGAAGTACTGTATATTTTGTCATAGATCAGGGTAACAGAATAAGGTAGACAGTTATTCTAGATAAACTGTAAACAGGAACTAAGAAATTGACATCACGTGATAAAAAAGGGTTACGTAACATTTTCTTTGACATGGGTAATCAGTGCACTAAAACCTCGAGATCCGCCTAACCAAAGACGCAAAATACATGCAATTACAGCGTGCTGATAATGTTAGGTATTATACGAAATGGGTTAACAAATATGAATTTGATGGTAAACTAGATAAATTTACACTAGTTAAACTCCTTAAACAGCTTTAATCTGATGCAGGAGGTCAGGCAAAAAAGCAACGCCAACTAGGCATACCTCAAGCACACAGGTGGATTGAGGAAGCCAATCGTAGGGAACAGAAGCTTAAAAATTCAAAAACATTATTTTTAGACAAAGAGGATAATAACTTGGTAATAGCTACAGCTCCTCCTCCTCCTCCCTTACCCCCTCCCTTACCCTTTTCAGGATATGAAGCGAGTGGACAGGCTGGTCCACCTCCGCGTTATCCTGAAGTTTCAGTAAGACCACAACCATTTGTTAGATCCTATTGAGACTAGGTCTCGAACACGTAAAACACATAGGGAACAGAATCATACCAAATAGAGAGAAATCTACAGGATGAGAGTAAGGAAGAAATATGCCCACTTACAGAAGTTCCAAATCCTCAGGCAGGACAGGAAGGGCAGGATCCAACACTCTTAGTATATAGACCATGGACACCGGAAGATATCCGGAAGGCTACTGAGGGAATCCCCCGTCCGAAAGTTAATTTTACGAAATTTTTAGAAGATTTACAAGGCATGAGGTTAAGTTACCACTTGAATGGGGAAGAAGTAGAAAAAGTAGTAAGACAAATTATAGGTCCAGATTGGCACATGATTTGTGGCACCTGGAATCCTCGTAATGCAGAACTTAGGCCACTCCCACATAGTGACGCAGAGTTAGACAACAGAGTGAAAGGTCTGACAGACAGAATCTCTGAGAAATGGAAACCTAGAGCAGACTGGACTTGCATTAATCAATGCATACAACAGGAAAATGAGACAATAGATGGATATTATGCTAGATTATTAGAATGCTTTAATAATCATAGCGGTATGTCGGTTCCTGAGAACCAAACAACTGATTCCCCGTATGAACAACAATTAAAAAATGCATTTTTGAAAGGTTGCATTGCACCTATTAGTAGCTTCATTACAAAGCATATGATAGATCATCAAACAGGGAGGCTACAAGCCTTACTCGAATACGCTAGACATGCTGAGAGACATTTTAATAGTAAAAAGAAAAAGAAGGCGCAAGTCTTCACTGCTGAAGACGGAGCTGAAGTATTTGTATTGCAGTCAGGTAAAAAGGGCAAGAAGAATGCCCAGGGAAACAAGCAGTCTGACAAACGATCAGAAGATTTTGAAGAGAGGAAAAAGAGAGGTGAATGCTTCAAGTGCGGAAAGAAAGGGCATCTAGCTAGGGACTGTAAACAAAATAAGAAAGCAACGACGGAAGATAAAGGGATGAGGACTGACTATATGATAGTGAGGATACATCATATGAAAGTCAGGAATCACCAGTAACAGCTAGAATAGAAAAGACAAATGCCAATGTAGTAGAAGGAGTAGAGGAAGTACAAATTGACTTAGATGAAAATGGAAATGAAATTTTAGATTTAGCATTGTTGAGCCTGGAGCTCTACCTAGCAGATACAAAACCAGAAGTGACACTTCTGGTGGAGGGAAGGGAAGTCAAATCCCTGTGTGACTCAGGAGCATCACAGACTTTGATACACCCCTCCAAGTTACCAGAACATTCCGAATCACCTGATTATACATTAGTAAAAGCAGCAAACAGACAGCTATACAGGGAGCCACTCTCCCATGATATAACAATAACTGACCCTGTTTCAGGTATGACCCAGAGAAGTAAAATAGCTGTTTCTGCAAAGTGTCCAGTAAACCTATTGGGCAGGGACCTTATGCAGATATTTGGCATAGCAGTAGTTCCAACTGTACAAGATATGGAGGCACAGAGACAAATGGATACCTTTGTAGTGCGATCGGAGGGTGAAACCTTTTATTGGTACAGCCAGGACCTAGTCACGACTGGTCCAGGGGCAGTGACCGAGGAGCTGATGAATGTAGCCATCAGTAAAGCCCCCTCCCTTGACACTGATCAACAGCATTTGTTACACTGTACTCTATATTACTGTACCACACCAGGACCTGATAGAGAGTATGAGCAAAAACTGTTTAGAAATCGTGCAACTAGATTGGTTTTGCTTACTTTGTACTGGGATACTGAGGGGAACAGTGTAGTTAGCTGTTCATTACCTCAAGAATTCCTTGCATTGTATAGATCAAATCGGTTGCCACATGTCAGCCTGACAAAGAACAAAAGTGTTAAATGGGCAGACTTAGGAGAAAAAGTAACAAGATGGGAGAAACAGACTGATTTAGAACTGTCAGGACAAGGGATACAAAACAAAACAAAACTGAATTGGTTGACACAGACACATCCAGCTGTACACTTGCAATCTAGCGAGGACAGCTGATTAGCATTTTTATTAGAAGAAGAAGAAAAGGCCTTGTGTGAAATTCCAACAACTCTGTGGTCAACAGGCAAGTCAGATGTAGGACTTATTCGAACAGCAGGACCAGTTACAATTACCCCAAAGTCAGCTTTTAGACCACAGAAAAGACAATACCCTTTGAGAAAGGATGCAGAAATATGAATTAAGCCTATAATAGCAGCATTACTCAAAGAAGGAGTACTGGTAGAATCTCCTGATTCACCATGTAATACACCGCTATTTCCTGTTAAAAAAGCAAATGGGGAATGGCGGATGGTGCAAGATTTACAAGCTGTAAATAATGCAGTAATACCTAGAGCACCTACAGTGCCAGACCCACATACCTTGTTAAATGATTTAGAACCGCAACAGAAGTATTTCTCTGTGGTAGATATTAGCAATGCTTTCTTTTCAATACCTATACATCCTGATAGTCAATATTGGTTTGCATTTACATTTCAGGGTAAAAGGTATACATATACTCGACTACCACAAGGATATTGTGAGAGCCCAACAATATTTGCACAAGAAATGGCTAGCAACCTGGCAGGGTTTACCCCACCGGGAGGAAGTCAAATTCTACTTTACGTAGATGACATCTTGCTAGCAGCCCCCACCCAGCAACAGTGCAGGGAGGATACAGTAGCATTATTGAAATTTTTAGCAATACAAGGACACAAAGTAAACAAAAGTAAGTTACAACTTTGGAGAAAACAAGTCAGATACTTGGGGTATGTAATATCCAATGAAGGTAGAATACTAGATGAGGAAAGAAAAACAGCAATTTTGCAAGCACCCAGACCAACAACCAAGAAAGAAATGATGTCTTTCTTAGGTACAACTAATTTTTGTCAGAGCTGGATACCAAATTATGCTTTGGAATCTGCTCCACTGACTGATTTGATATGTAAGACACCAATGGCAGCACAAGATATTTTACAATGGACAGCAGAAGCAGAAATGGCATTCTGCAGGTTGAAGCAGTTGATAGCTTCTTCATTAGTTTTAGGACTTCCAAATTATCACAAACGTTTTTTTCAGACCGTAGATTGTAAGCAAGGGTACATGACGTCAGTATTGATGCAACAGCATGGGGACAAGCAACGCCCCATAGCTTACTATTCATCACAGTTAGACCCAGTGGCGCGATCTTTGCCTCACTGTGTACAAGCAGTAGTTGCAGCCGCAATGGCAGTACAGGCTTCGGCCTCAGTGGTGTTATTTCACCCTCTCACATTGAGAGTGCCTCATGCAGTTGCAATAATTTTACTACAAGAGAAAATGGCATACCTTTCTCCTGCTAGACATCTTTCATGTATGACTATACTGCTGAGCCAACCTCATATGACAATTGTACGATGTACGGCATTGAATCCATCAACATTACTTCTAACTCCTGTGGAGGGCACACCACACAGCTGCCTGCAGGAAATTGAACAGTTAGCTTTACCTAGACAAGATCTTACAGATATGCCCTTGGATAATGCTGAGGTGACATATTACGTGGATGGCTCATGCAGAAGGGGTCCTACAGGGAAGAATCTGGTGGGATATGCAGTAGTTACAGACACTGAAATTTTAGAAGCTCAATCCTTACCACACAACTTATCTGCACAAGCAGCAGAGTTGATAGCTTTGACGAGAGCATGTACTTTAGCAAAAAACAAGTGTGTAAACATATATACTGACAGTCAGTATGCTTTTTCTACAGTACATGCATTTGCACAACAATGGAAAAATAGAGGAATGATTACATCCAGTGGAAAACCTATTAATCATGTGCAATTTATTTTGGAGCTATTAGAATCTATTCAGTTACCTACCAAAGTAGCTATTTGTAAATGTGTAGCTCATACAAAACAACAGGATAAGATTTCAAAAGGTAATGCACGAGCTGATGCAGCTGCAAAGCAAGCAGCCTCAGACTCAGAAACTTTACTTTTAAATGAGGAATTACAACCCTCTGAGATTTTAGATTTAGACATGTTAAAAACAATGCAGATGCTTACTACAAAAGCAGAAAAACAAAAATGGGTAAAACGAGGTGCAATTCTTGAGAATGGACTGTACATTTCCAAAGAAAGAAAACCGATATTGCCGTCTAATTTATTTAGATATGCAGCTTTGTTGAGCCATGGGCAGTGCCATGTCTCAACAGGGGGGATGGTACAGTTAGTAAATCGAATATTCCAAACATACGGATACATAAACTACACAAAAAAATTTTGTGCAGCTTGTCATACTTGTAACAAGCACTATGCACAAGAAGCATTTAAAACCAAGCAAGGAAGTTTTCCTATACCACCATACCCGTTCCATACTATTTGTATGGATTTCATAGAATTGAATAAATGTGAAGGGAAGAAGTTTTGTTTAGTTATTGTAGACATGTTTTCTAAATGGGTAGAAGCTTTTCCAACCAAAAACCCGGATGCAGCAACAGTGGCAAAAGCCCTGATAAAAGAAGTAATCCCTAGATTTGGCATTCCGGAGAGGATTTATAGTGACAATGGCACACATTTTGTGAATCAGACGATTCACCAACTTGGGAGATTTTTTGGTATCCCCTTAAAGAACCATTGTGCCTACCACCCACAGTCAGCAGGACTGGTGGAAAGGTACAATGGTACCCTAAAAAGTAAACTTAGGAAGCTAGTAGAGGAGACCCAAAAGAATTGGATATACTGTCTGCCTTTAACACTGCTGAGTATGAGAACGGTTCCAAATGTAAAGGGTTTGACTCCCTTTGAAATGGTTTTTGGGAGAGCATATTATGTGCCTCAGTGGAAAGCTCTCATGCCTGCAGAGCAGGAGGCTGACAGTTCGTTAGCAGAATATATGAAAAAATTGTTAAGGAATAAATCTGTTTTGCAGTTTAACTCTTTTTCAGATAAGGAACAGACCAGACCGGTGGAAGCAGTCTTGGCCCCAGGGTCGTGGGTCTGGCTGAAAGTGACGAAAAGGAAAAACTGGGCGAGTCCAAAGTGGGAAGGTCCGTACCAGGTTCTGTTGGCAACGCCTACTGCAGTCAGAGTAGCTGAGAGGATGTCCTGGGTTCATTTGACGCATTGTAAACCGGTAAAGAACTTTCAACTTGATAAAAACTTTGAGACTGATACACAACCAGACCGAGATGGCCAAAAGCAAAGCGAATAGAAGTTTAGATCAACCCCAGAGATGTTGCATAATCATTTTGTTGTGTGTACATTTATTAACTGTAATTGTGACAATTTTTCTCTTGCTGTGGTTCATCCTACACACAACCACACAAGTGAAAGTGGGAAGGCATGATGAAACGTCTGTAGACTGGCATCCAAATTTTAACACATACCTGGCCATGACATGTGTGTATGCAGAGACTATGAATATTTCAAATTGCTGGGTTTGTACAGCTATACCAACAGCATATGGAGGACTGATAATGTCCGCTGTCCCTTTGGGGATAAATGAGACTTGGGAGAATTTACTTTTTGACACAGGAACTGTGAGATCACAGGACAAAATAGCTTTATTTTTACCTGTTACACAAAAGGGAATTGTGTGCTTTTTTTAAAAACGATACCCTCCAAGTAGGATGGAGTAATTGTAATATTATGATATCCTACAAGTGTTACATTAAAGTTAAAAGTGGAGGTACTGTTTGTAATACTAACTATGATTCATATTTGAGCACAATGAAAACAACATTGAATGAAGTACGACAAAACCCTGTTTTGTTTAAACAATTGTCAGTTATAGATCAGAAAATGTTTCATGCAGGGCTGATGCGTATTAGTACTAAAGTAGAAAACTGTTATTTTATTTGTGGGAAAAAAGGCATATAAATGGTTGCCTGAGAATTGGTCCGGCAGTTGTTTTTTGGGTTATCTGGTTCCAACAATAAGACATACTGCAGAATTACCTTTGGGTATGATACGAAACGTAAGGGAAATAGCTCGAAAATCTGAAGGTCCAGTTAAGAAACCTGTGAATCCAGTTGGGAAGATTGAAGCTGGTTGGAAAGACCATAATTCAGTAAAAGACATAAGTGAATTGACTCATATGGACTTGGGTGACAGTGTTATATCCTGGGCAGGAATACTACCAGCCTATGGAGCAGTCAAATCGATCTGGGAGCTGAGGAAGTTGTCAAAACTTCTCGAAGTAATGAGTAATGCAACTTTTTCTGCCCTAGAATTGGTGACTGATGAACTAAATGCAATGAGAACTGTTGTGCTACAAAATCGGATGGCTCTTGACTTCACCCTAGCGGCGAGAGGTGAATGCGTCGCGCTTATCAAAGAAGAATGCTGTGCTTTCATCCCTGACAATCGCCACGAGATAAATAATCACCTAGAGGTAATTCAGCAAGTATCAGCCATGACTGAACCAGGCCCAAACCCACTGACGGACTTCTTCCAGAATCTGTTTGGGGGGTGGGGTTCCATCTAATGAACATTCTAATTGCTATTTGTGTGGGTATACTCCTAATAGGAGCATGTGTTTGCTGTGGAATTCCCTGCATGAAAAGATTAATCAAAGATTTTGTTGATGTATCTGTTACTGAAACTTTCTACCAAGATATTGAAATTGAAAGATTGATTACAGATGACGCTTTTTCTGAAGTATAGATTAAATGACACACCTAGCTGAAAATCCTGAGTGGGAAAGGCTAGGAGATGAAATGACACTATGCATACTTCAAAATAGAATAAAAAGTATTAATAGGGGAAAATGTTAGAAAAATATGTATTTAAATATATGTGAAATGCTAGTTTAAAAGCAAGGTAGTTTATAATGCATTTTATTCTATTAATCATATAACAGAAGGGATAAATTCATGTGTAAATGCAAGTAGCTTCTGAAACTGCAGTGTGCTTTGACCCCTGACCCTGGCAGCTGCCAGCTCAGCAAGCTTAATGTTATGCTTTTCATAAGTGATTATCTGCTGGGTCAGGAAATTAAAATGTGTAAATCTTCCGCTTCTTCCTGATAAGATAACTTGCCCTTGTAAATAATTAAATCTTCCTTTCCTGATGTAGTAACCTGTCCCTGAAAGATAAGAACACAGCTGGTGGGAAAGTGAAACAGTGAACAAAGAGGTGAATTTAAAGTCTGAATCTGCTATTGTATTCGAACTGATATGAGACCTTTAAGAAGTAACTTTACAGAAAGACATTATGACTGGCCAGCTGGATAGCAAGGCTGTATTGTATCTAAAGGAAAAGTTTTTTTTAAATGTACTGCATCAGCATTATTAGATGAATAGAATACTGTTAGTAAAAGTGATGTAGATGCCTTGTGACTAACCACGTCAGTAAGGTGGGCATAACTTGAATGTAAACACTATAAAATATTCTGTACTTCCTGCATCATGTCAGACAAAACTCTGTACTTGTATGGTTTTTTGCCTCCTGGTGTACACTAGTAAATGTTTGAATATGAACCTCCTGTGTATTGAATTCTGATTTTTTATTTAACAGAGAGGAAGTAGGTATATTTGGGGAGGTAGGTTGGGGAGGTAAACAGACAAGACAAACAAGACGCATACAGGGGCGGTGTTTGACACATGGGGTGGGTGAACACAATTGACGGGAAAGGATGTTTGGAAATCACAAGCCCATGAGCCCACAGATGGTAACAGTGGAACTGAGATCCCCACCAATGGGCAGTCACCGCTGCACCTTCACAGCCCCGAGGGTGACTGTGCTGAGGACTGTGTAGGATGGGCAGGCTCACCTGAGAGATGCACCACTCTCACCTCGAGCTGACATAGGGGATCAGCGACTGAACGCTGGATATCCCTACGCACCACAATCCGGACCCTAGCAAGGGTGACAGGTGGCCCTCCTCCGCCCACGATTGCATGGGAGGGGACGAGCCCCATCCCCTGCAGCGCTTCCACCCAAAGATGGCACAGGACCAATGGAGGAGGGGAGCCCAGGCTGGGCACCAGAGCCGCTGGTGCCAGGTGCACTCGCCAACTGAGGAGGGACAGGTAGGTCCGCTGGGACCGGCCTTCCCATACGTTCTGTGATTAGGTGTGTTTAATTACAACATAAACAACAGAATTCCAGATTGGTTGTAACAGCATGCAGTAATATTCCCATAACCCAACACACCAAGGTTCCAACAGCTGAACAGCTAGCATAACACATGCATATATTGAATGACAGTGTGTATTCCAACAGCATGCAGGGATGTTTAGTAGCAACAAGCCACCATGAACGTGGTGTTTGAACAGGGCACATGCATCAGCATCAATGCAAATATTTATAAAACAATAGGACATATGCCCCAACAAATATTTAAGATTACACATACCCATTGAGGTGTGGAATTGCATGGTTAATGCACATATGGTAGGGTGTAGAAAAAACCTCGGTTAACATCTTATAATGACCTTTTAGTCTACACTACATTCCAAGAGACTGCAAGTGTATATCCCCTACCTGTATTATTACACTTGCCACCATACATTAGGTTGTGTCGTCATGGGTTTGGCTAGTTCAATATATGCTTGACCTATATCTGACATAGTAATTGTCCAAGATGCAGATGTTACTGCTATGTATTTCTTGTTTGCATTTATATTTCTTTATCTACATATCTGGGATGTTTTCACATGACATTTTCACTTTGATTTGTACAGAACCCTGCATTTCTTGACACACACTCACATTTCTGGTGAATAATTACATGCTACACATGTGCCAGGTTTACTTATTCATGCCAGCCAGTAACATTGACTATCGTGGACTGTATATATGTTTCACAGCTACTAGCACTTCCATCACCCACTTTATATGGGACTGCATAACTCTGGGTTGCCAGCACATTTTCAAACAGTACTGTTTGTATAATGCAAGGGTACAACAACATTTCAGACTCTGTGACACAGACACACTCTGGGTTTTAGACCTTTATTAATGACATTGCACACTTTTCCACAGGCTCACTCCTTTATTTGTTTTAACAGTGTTTATGGCAGACATGTTCAAGACATATTATACCTTTATTAATAGGTTAGAACAATCTTTTTTCAGCCTCACTCACTTATGTTATATGACAGTGCCTGCACAGATATTATTCCAGACATGTTACCTTTCTTAATGGGTTACTACACTCTTTTTCTGCCTCTCTGACATTTTTATCTGACATTACATGCAGAGGACTTATTCAGGCGATTCTATGGCTGTTTTATTGGACTACAACACTTTCTTTCATGCTCTCTCCCATATTTTATATAACAATACATGCAGAATAATCACTAACCTGCCTGGCGGTGCAGCCTTAGCAGCCTATCATCATAGGCTTGCTGATTCGCAGCACGGTCACCTGCAGCTGTAAAGTAAATGAAGGGATATTGAGACATACCTATCATTATACATACTTCATTATCAATTCTTACATACTGCATTCCATGGCTACATACTCAGTTGTGGGGGGGCATTCTGCATCCCATGGACCTCCTGTATCCACTGGTTCAGGCGGTCCTGCTTTCATCTCTTCAGGTCTGCATGGTGGTGACGGACCTGCTCACCAGTCCGAGGTACACCTTTGGCACTGGTGAGGTGACAAGCTAACTGGTTCCAAGCTTCTGCCTTGTACTCCGTCCCTTGGAACTGGCCCTGCAGGAGTCTTGTCTCGTGACGGTGGACAAAGAGCCAAATCATGTATTTGGACTCCTCGATGCCCCAACGTTGCGCTCGGAAGCGTGAACCCTCTCCTGCACCTGCCATTCTGACTGCAAATGTGAGCTACAATCAGTTATGGCGAGTATTCCCACCTATGGGGCTTAAATATGCTGCATTTCCTGCACTTTTTTGTGATTGGCCATTTTGTAAAATTCGCGGCTGACTGTAGACCTGCTTAGTAATGGTTAAACTACCATTCGTAAGTTTATGAATGTTAATAGTGGCCGCATCCTTTATATTGTCATGGCTTAGTGGTTCTGTACTTTGCTTTTGATGCAAAGGGTCCTGGGTTTGAACCTGGTTATTCTTTTATTTTAATACTGTCTAGACAGGCTAGGGGGTGTGGCTGCGTTTAAGCAACTTAGGTCTAGGTTGCTCCCCGGCACCCTACGGTGCCCTGGTTGGCGTGGAGCGCACGTCCGCTCAAACACATTGTGCTGGGTAAAGCGCTTTTAAACTTTGGGCAACTCTATTGCACTGGGTAAAGTGCTATTACACTATGGGTAACTCTGTTTAGCTGGGTGAAGTGCTATTAAACTATGGACACCTGTGTTTAGCTGTGTAATATGTTGCTTAACAGCAGGTTATTATATATCTGGGTCCTTTAAAAATATATATTTTGTTCACTGATACATTGGCCATGTCACTGCTTTTAATAAAATTTTAATCATATATGTCTGGTATTATTTCAAATACTGATTTAAAACATAAATAAGAAGGGGAGTGGTAGGACTCGAACTGTGAATGCCTTCTCTTTGTGTATACACTCTACCATTGCACTATTGCAATTTGGTGTGCTTTGTATAAACATTTTTTCTTATGCTCTTCCATGTCAGAATTGCTAATTCTAGCTAAGCAATGGGCACACCCAAGCACACGCACAAATACGGGCAGCTATATCGTGGATTTAAAAAAAAAAAAAAAAATTATTTACTTTATATAAGTGTGATGGGGGTTTACAGTGTCAGGGAGTGTGGTGTTGGGTGCAAGTACATTTGAGCGAACCCGCTCTTCTGTGTTGACATTATGCTTTTTAAAACCTTGCAGGGGCGTGCACATTTAGACTGCTCGGCAGTCGGATACGCCCCCTGCTTTCCTACTCAATCCGTGTAAGAGTTACAGTTGAGTCAGCGTGCCCTCATGAATATTCATGGCACACTGACGTCAAACTGTTCAACTGCAGCCTCCGAGTAAGACTTATTAAGTCTTACACAGAGGATTAGTGAATCCGGGGGTATATCTATTATTGCCAAGTGGGGAATAGTGTCAAAGTCTTTGGCCAGGTCAAAGTAGGCAGTGTGCACTGTCTCCGCCTCATCCATGGCTTTGGTGGCTGTGTCAAAGAAGTCAACCAAATTTAACAGACATGATCCCCCCTTGACAAAGCCAAACTGTGTGTGATTGAGTGTGTGGAGGTGACAATGTCCTTGTTAATGACGTTCATAATAATCTGTTCCATGACCTTGCAGATCAGGCTAGTTAGGCTGATGGGTCCCTAATGTGCAGGATCGGTGGATGCTCCATCTTAGCGTAAAGGGATGACAATGGGCATCCTCCACTCGGCTGGGACAAAGGCAGTATTCAGGCTTTGGCTGAATACAGTGCCTAATGGTGCTGGAGGTTCATACTTGGGGTCACGCAGGATGCATCTTGCAATGTGATCAGGTCCCATGGAGGCTGTATTCCATGACTTTGAGAAGGCAGTGATGACTTGTTCCCTAGATATAAGGGGAAGGGGGGCAGGTATTGGGAATGTCCTGATGTACTGATGGGGGAGAAAGGGAGTGAAGATTTCACTGACTCTGTCAGCCAAATAGTTTGCTATTTCTACAGCATTTGTATATGTGGTGTCATTGACCACCACTTCTGAGCAGATCTGGGTGCTTCTTTTCAGGTTGCGGACATATGTGAAGAAGGACTTATGATTGTCTGTAGTGGGTGTTGCTAATGTGGGCTCAGAGTTTGCTATGGAGAATTTCAGTAGTACTCTTATTTGCTTGTTCAGGCTAAGGAGACATTGCTTCAAATTGGGCGCCTGCTCCTTATTGGTCTTGGACAGCAATATCACCCTCCTGTTATAGAGTCTATGTATTGCAGATGTCCACCAGGCAGGTTTACTTATACTTGGAGAGGATGATATAATCCTGTCAGGTATACCTGATTCCATGCATCTACACAAATGCACATATAGTGCTTTTGTGTATTTGTGGATATTGGTGCCAGTTCCTACAGAGAGGGAGGGGGCTGTGAAGCTGTTTATACCATTCCTCAGGAGGCTGTAATCAACTTTGGAGATGTTTGTATGTCTGACCCTAGCTAGATTGGTATTCTGGGAGATGGTGACTGCAAAAGTAATTGCTTTATGGTCAGTTTTACCATGGAGGATGATACCGTAGGGATGCTAAAGTGGTAAATCATGTTGTTTGATATCAAGTTCAAGTGATTTTCACCTCATGTGGGGGTAGCAACTAGCTATTCCAAGATGTTTGGATTGCCAAGTTCGATGAATCTCTGGGCATTTGTGTGCTGGCATGAGTAGTTCTTCCAATCTATGTTTGGGTAGTTAAAGTCACCCAGGATCAGAGTACAGAGTTGCATACTGATAGAGTCGAACAGGTCCATATAGGTAGAATGGGCATGCTGAATCAGATGTTGGGACTGGTAGCTAGCTATGATTTGAACAGGAGTCTTGTCAATGGTTAATTGCACCTGCAGTGTCTCCTGTGCATCTTACTGTTTGACCAGCCTGGAGATGTGTATGTCTTCCATATATAGTGAAACTCCACCTCCTTTGGCTTTACTGCCTACACTTTGGGGTCTGAATCTAAGATAGGATGGGTGACCAGGTAAGGCTTGGGTGCTCTCTGCAGCTTTCAACCATGTGTCTTTGACTACACAGATGTCAGCATTTTCCAGGGTTAAGACTGCTTGCAATGAATGCAGATTCATGTTTAGAGTCCTAGCATTTAGGGCCATTTCTGACAGAGTACTGTGGCCTGTCGATCATATCATCCCAGGCTGTCAGGTACTGGATCCCTCTGGAATGGCTAACAGAAACCAAGCCAGTTGTTAAGGTCAATCATTTCCTGATTGTATTGCGGCATCATTCTGGGTTACGGCAGAATGCTTCTTAAGGCTAGGCACATACCTGCCTGGGACACATAATCAGTGAGCTCAATCATGTCTCACTTCATATAGTCCAGGGAGGTATGTCTCAGGTCAGGCATGTCAACATGGACTATGACAGACTCATAACAGTACCTGTTGCTGAGAGACATCAGTGCGTATGTGATATGGCAAATTCTGGCACCTGACAGAAAAGTAACTGTGACGTTTCCCATATCCAGCTTGGTGAGAGGCACATCTGTGTGTCTCACAATGGAGTCTTCTATGACTACTATGCTGGGTTAATGGTGATGCCTTAGTGGCTGTGGGACACAGGTGTTTGGCTATGTATGGTATGTGTTGTGGAGGGCTGTGGAGTTTGTGTTTTTGCATAGGAGGTCTCCTTTGTTTGGGTATGTTTATGTTGAGGATCTCCGCATATGTGGGTCTGTGTTGTGTAGTTGTGGGTGGTGTTTGAGGTGTAGTGATTGTGTTTACAACCTTTTTGGTGTTAGATATGCTGGCTTGAGAGGGGGAAAGCATGGACTGTAGGTTCCTAATGTCATTGCATCTCTCACAAATCATGTTCCTTGGTTGTGGTAGTAGATGGTTGTGCATGTACATGAGGCAATTGCTACACTGTGTCAGGATGCCCATATCAACAAGACTGGCAGGGGAAACTGTAGAACATTGTCCAGCCATATTTGACAGACTCTGAGAGAGAAAAGCCAAGGAAAACTAAGGGGTGAGCTTATAGCCCAGGTGCTAAGGCTTAGGCTAGTGCATACAATTTAGACAGGCTATACACAAGCAGTAATAAGTGCAACAGAAAAAGATGCAGTTAAACACGTTAGCAAACAAGCAGCATGTAGCAGGACACAGTAAGATAAGGAGGGAAACACATGATGTATACCATTATGTTGCTGATAGTCACATACATACTGTGGTGATAGATGGCGGGGTATGATGTGGGAATTAGCAGAAGATAGTGATGGCAAATGTGGATGTGCAGGGTGTGTACATAATGGAGAGCAATGCATGTCATACAGTGATGTGTTCCCCTCTTCATGTCTTTCAGGACTGATGCACAGACAGAGGTACCCACCTTTTTCTGCAGCCGAGAATGACATTGTAGTTGACGGCCTCAGGCTGCATCATGTCATCCTGCTGTTGAGGAGTCGCCAGAATTGGGAACACCACACTGCACTGTGGGCAGACCTCATTGCATCAGTAAATCAAATAGGGCTACAGGGAAGAAGCTACGAGCAGGTCCGACACCGGGCCACCAACATAACTGCTGCATGGTAAAGGGCCGCAGCTGTGGCCAGGGACCTTGATGGCACTGGTGGAGGGCCTGCAGCACAACAACCACTCTCAGCCATATAGGAGTTCCTAACAAACTTGGGGACAGTCGCAAGCATCCATCACCCCATATATTATGGAGGTGGGTGGCACAGCTTCCACAGTAGAGGAGTATCCAGGTTAGCCTCCTGTGATCATCACTTTAATACTATAGCATGCTTAGTGGCAGCCTCTGCATACCTGTACACAGATGTCAGATGAATCTGCATTTGGGGAAGGGGGGTTGTTGTACCGCACACATGTGTACACATACTCAGAATGCTAGCAATGTGGGCAGTATCACAGTTTGCACTGTACATGTTGATAAACTCACATATTATCCTGTAACAATGCCACATTTGTGTTTGCTGACAATACCTCTCTCTCACAGTTCCATGGGTACATCTGGTGGGGTCAGAGTCCAACATCCTCTAACCAGTGAATGTGAAACTGTTTTGTTATGGCTCATCTATACCTTAGGAATGTTAAGGGCTGCCAGTTTGCCATGGACACAACTGTTAAGTTTAGCCATAGTACCATGCTTGTATGTTCATTTGTGAAGGGGTTCACTGCAGTGCATTCATGATCATAGTAGCATATTTTCAGGTGCTGTAACATATTTGCATGTATTTTTGTGAAGGTCTATGCAGTCTGCTATACAGGGTGCAATAGTATGTTGGAGACAAGTGCACTGTGTTTTAGGTGAAGGTCCATCACATACACTTACATATCACTTATCTCACAGATGTATAGTACTGACAACATTAGCCAGACATAGCTGCAGTACATGTTCTTAAGGATCTTTCTTATCTGTGTCTGTTGTGGTCTGCTTGTGTGTTGTGCATGAGATCAGTAATAAGGTGTGGTATGTATAATGCAGTTGTGACACCTCACCTGTATGTGTGTGTGTGTGTGTGTGTGTGTGTGTGTGTGTGTGTGTGTGTGTGTGTGTGTGTGTGTATGTGTGTGTGTGTGTGTGTATTAGCAGACATAATAGTGCAGGTATTAATGTAGTAATGTTGTCTTCTTCCTCACAGGTGACGTGAGGATTGGAGGTCCCCCTCACAACCTAATGTCAGTGTCTCATTGGACTCTGATGATGATGGTGGCCATAGTGAGGCACAGGTGGGGGTTGTTGGGAGCTGAATCTGTCCCATGGGTTGACATCCCAGTTCCTCCCCCAATGTCCCTGCACACAGTCAGTATGCCCACACCTACCCATTCCCATGTGGCCACAAATATTAGACAGTCAGAGTGAGGTGGCATTGAACAGGAGAGTGTGGTGACTATGACATCTGTGACTATAGACACTAGTCATAGCCAGGGAGCTGGTGAGGTCCCACACAAACAGATTGGCAGGAGGGTTTGAAGGAGGAATGCTGCCCATCCACTACCTGTCACAGGTATCACATCATGAGTCAATCAACACATGCTTTGGTCCATCATGGAGGCACAGGCATGTTCTGAATGAAACACCATACAGATGCTTAGGATCATGGATGCATGACTGTCTGGCACCTGTGACTCCATCCACAATACTGGTGACTCCATGCATCATTTTGCCAATGTAGTGGACAGATGGTGGGGGTGAGGCATTGTCAGTAATTGATCATGCATTGGCTGTGCTGGAACATCTGATGGGAGTAGCATGTTGGACATGTGGATGTAGGTCAGCAACAACATCCATTCAGTGTCCACAGGGCCATAAAATGTCATGCTCCCATAGTGGCAGTACCTCCAGCACTACAGAAGAGAGGGTGATGTCCACACCATGATGTGGCAGGTCATGGACATGTGGTCCTGACTGGTCCTATGAGGGATACAGACCCAGCAGACACCAGTCACCATCATCAAGTAGTACCGCATCTGACCTTGGGCATGGTGGTGCCAGTGCCACTCCTGGCAGAGCCAGTTCCCATGTTTGTGGCCGGAGACTGTGAACTATGCATTCTGCCATGTACAGTCCACAGCTGTCCAACATACCCTCGTGTAGGGCTAGCACATGGCTTGACTGTGCATGCGCACACACACATCACTGTCACATGCAGGTCACCAACAGACATGCACACAGCTCCTCTCCATGGCCCAGCTGACCAGCACCCCTCCAGACATACACACACACACACACACACACACACACACACACACACACACACACACACACACACACATGATGCCAACTGTGTGGCACAGCATTGGCCTTGGGCAACCCCACACAACACCCTGTGCATGTGAGGATATCTGTGACACATCACTGCTATCCATACCATTGATGCAGGGACATGCAAATATGTGTCTGATGCACAGGGTAACTATAGCACATTTAATGACAGTTTGTAGTGCAGTACTGTTATGCCCTGAATGGTACTGTCTGTTGCCATGTGTCATGTGTGCACATCAAAGTGTATGTACCTTTGTTGATGCTGCAATGGTGGTAGTATTGCTGACTGACTGTTGTCTCTCAGACCTTTTTCTGTTTCTTTTCCAGGGATCAGTGTGTCTATGCTGTGGAGACCTGGTGCCAATACAGTAGCACAGGATGGCATGGTGGCAATGCAGAAATTTGCTTCACCAATGTATGGCTGTATATGTGAATGGTTACCTATGTGCGTATGTGTAGAACAGTGTGTCAGGGACAATGGAGGCAGACAGAATAATCTTGTATGCATACCCCATGACACAGCATTCTAGTCTTGTTACATATCACCTGGGAGTACAGTATGACCATAGGCTCATAGGATTATAGGAGGTTACTAGAGTAATGGCCCTGGGTCCCTTACAAGCCGAGCCATTAGTTTATCCCCAAAAAGAAACATCAGTCAGCACCTGTTGCCCCTGTCAATGAGGTGGAACTCCTGCAACAGATTTGTGGTTTCCCATCCAGTCATCACAGTTGTGCTAGAAGAGTGTCAGAGAGATACTCTGTTTGATGTGCATGGGATGTCTATTCCTGAGACAGGGCAGCCTCTGGGAGAAGAACCTGTCTCTCCAGCAGGTTGTGTTGATGTTGCATATCAGATTCAGGCCTGTCATGCAGGTAATGAGCGAGGAGTTAGACGTATGGATATCAACTGTAGTAGGGAAGGATCCAACATTGCCTTGCAGATGAGACACAGCTCACCTCTGAGCAACCTGTCTGATACTGAGTGGAGCAATAGGGATTTGAGCCTGTCTGCATGGGACAGGTGTCGGAGGCCATGGATTCTCTTTGTCAGATATTTCTGTGGCCTTTCCAAATGGTGCAGATGTCTGGATAGGTACATACTAAATGCAGCATTGTACTAAATTATTGGTCTACTGAGTGAGGACTATAAAGAGGTAATGACCACCTTTTTACTGGATGTAATCCCTTTACTTATGAGATGAACCACGTAAAAAGCTTTTCTGACCACTGCCACTACATCATGGTTGAAAAAGAAACTGTTAGGAAAGTAAATATTTGTGGGAAGCAATATTCAGGGAATAATTATGGCTAGGCTTGTATAAGCCCTAGGGCCGATAGCCTAGCACCTACCTATGAACCTATGAACCAATGAACCCTGAATACCTAGGTCTCTCAACACAGTTTGTGTGTTTAGGGGATTGCCACTGATGCGCTAAACAGTGGGGCCATGTTTATGATGAATTGTATGATGATGCATTTTGTTTGCATTTAACTTGAGGCCAGGACCTTAGCACCAGTCCTTAGTTGATGTAAGACCCTCTTGC